>NW_026883291.1:0-47585 GCF_032173495.1 Musca vetustissima | reverse complement strand
GTAGCCATCATGGAGCTATTAAGAATTCCAATACATAATCGTCAAAATGTTGCTGTGGATGGAATATCATCATAAAAAATCTCTCATGTGATCAACCTTTCGGCGGATCATCCGGGATGAGTTATATGAAGGCATAGTGGAAATTAATAAAAACGAAAAGAACACAATCCATTTTCCATAGAATCGAAGTTCTCATCCATAGAAAATCAAATGGTCTTCTTTAAGACCGAAATTTATTTTTGTAGAATCGAGACCTCCTGCTCTTCTAAGAAGACCTCTTGGTTTTCTATAAGAATACCTCTTGGTTTTTATAAGAATAACTCTTGGTTTCCTATAAGAAGATCTCCTTGTGCTCTTTAAAAAGATCTCTTGGTCTTCAAGAAGAAGGTCTCCTGCTTCTATAAGAATATCTTTTGGTCTTCAATAGAAGACCTCCTGCTCTTCTATACATAAGAAATCCTCTTGGTTTTCTAAAAGAAGTAATCCTGGTCTTCTTTAAAAATACATCTTGATCTTCTTCTATAAGAATACCTTTCGGTCTTCTTTAAGAAGACCTTCTGCTCTTCTATAAAAAACTTCCTTTTCATCGACAGGAAGACCTCCTGCACTTCTATAAGAAGACCTCTCCTGGTCTTCATTAAACATACCTCTTGGTCTTCATTAAAAGTACCTCTCGGTCTTCTTTAGAAAGACCTCCTTGTCTTCTATTAGAATACCTTTTGGTCTTCTGTAAGAATACCTTTTGGTCTTCTATAAGAAGACCTCCTGCTCTTCTATAAGAGCATCTTTCTATTTTAAAAGAAGACCTTCAAGTCTTCTATTAGAAGTTCTCTTGGTCTTCTATTAGAAGACCTCCTGATCTTCTGTAAGAAGATCTCCTGCTAGTCTATAAGAAGACCTCATGTTCTTCTATAAGAAGACCCCCTGATCTTCTATATGAAGGCCTCCAGCTTTTCTATATGAAGACTCCAGCTCTTTTATATAAAGACCTTCTTTTCATTTACAGGAAGACATCTTTCTATACTAAAAGAAGACCTCCTGTACTTGTATAAGAAGACCCCCAGGTCTTCTATTAGAAGACCTTCAAGTCTTCTATTAGAAGTTCTCTTGGTCTTCTGTTAGAAGACCTCCTGCTCTTCTGTAAGAAGACCTCATGTACTTCGATAAGAAGACCTCATGTTCTTCTATAAGAAGACCTCCAGGTCTTCTATATGAAGACCTCCAGGTCTTCTATATGAAGACCTCCAGCTCTTCTATATGAAGACCTCCAGGTCTTCTATATGAAGACCTCCAGGTCTTCTATATGAAGACCTCCAGGTCTTCTATATGAAGACCTCCAGGTCTTCTATGTGAAGACCTCCAGGTCTTCTATATGAAGACCTCCAGTTCTTTTATAAAAAGAGCTCCAGCTTTTATATAAGACGGCCTACTGGTTGTCTGATCTTCTATTAGAGGACCTCTTGGTCTTTTATAAAAATACCTCCTGGTATTCTATAAGAAGTCCCCCTGCTTTTCTATAAGAAGACCTCCAGCCCTTCTATAAGAAGACTTACTGGATATCTATAAGTATACCTCCTGATCTTCTATAAGAGGATCTTCTGGTATTCTATAAAAAGATCTCCTGGTGTTTTATATGATCCCCATGGTCTTCTTTAAGAGAAATTTCCTGGTCTTCTATAAGAAGTTTTCTTTTTCTTCTATAAGAAGACCCCCTTCACATCTACAAAAAGAAATCCTGATTTTCAAAAAAAAAAAAAAAAAAAAAAATCTCCTAGTTTTTTATAAAAAGACTTCTTGCTCTTCTATAGGAAGGCTTCTATAAAAATGATCCTCCATAAGAATAAATTATTGTCATCCATACGATTTCGTTAGGAAGTTCTGTTGGTCTTTCCTAAGACCTCTTGGTCTTCTCTAAGAGGACATCTTGGTAAGAAGCCTTTTTCTTCTATAAGAAGAGCTCTACGTCTTCTATAAGAAGGTCTGTTGGTTTAGTCTTATACAAAAACCTATTGCTCTTCTAAAAGAACACCTATTGGCCTTCTAAAAGGAGACCTCTTGGACCCCTCGTTCCTTAAGAGATTCTTGTATTCTAAATAAAATAAAACAGCTGGTCTTCGAGAAGAAAACATTGTGGCCTCTTCTAAAAAGGCCAATTTGATTTTTTGTGGAAAACCCTTCTTTTCTTCTAATAAAAAAATTCTGTTCTATAGGAAGAAGACCAAAAGCAATCACTACTGGACCTTTTAGTTTAGATTTTTTCTGCAAGAAGGCCATCTGGTCTTATATAAAAAATCTTCGATTTTGCGAATGAAGATATTTTGGACATTGTTGTCCTATTTTCCAAGATATAAGAAGGTCACCATATAAGAAGGCATTCAGGCCCTTAAAGACGACCAGAACAACTTTGTCTTCTAGAATACAAAAAAAAAAAAAAAATTGAGTGAAAACATCAATTTCTAACAAAAACTGACCATGAAAATTTTAATATCCACCAACGAATAACTGCAGAATATCGAAGTTTTGTTAGTAACTGTCTAATTGTATATATATTTCATTTTAACATCTCATCCATTCATGATTGTCTACCAACCATCCATCCATCCAGCCATACATCTAGCCATTCAATCACTCAACCATCGCCATCATAAAAGAAGCAAGCATTCAATCATCCGGGTCTCGCATCATAGACCAATTAAATTATCACAAACGCCACAACACCAAAAGCGGCAAAAGAGTGCAGAAAAAACGCACTGCCGAACGCTACGCTTTATAACGCAGTCAGTTAGTGTAGTTGTTGCTGTTGTTTTTCAGATTTGTTGATTTCAAAAAGCACCGCCAAAACCTCCGAACATCATTACTCATCATCATACATCAAACGAAGCAACTAAACACAGCACAGCCATGAAGAAATTCGAAACTAAACTACAAAACTCATCAAATTGAAAGCTGTGTCTGTATGTCCGTCTGTCGATTGGACTAACTGTTGCTTGGCTGCCCGGCTGTCATAGAAGCGTTAACATCTCTCGCATACAGTTGCCCGGCTGACCGACCACATTTTATATGGATTTTCAATGAAGTCGTCGTAAAGTGGAATGATTTATGCCAAATTAAGAGCCAATATGCTGCGGGAGGTCCACATCATAATAATAATAAGCAAATCCCGCAACACACACACACATTCAAACAAATGCAGAGCATTGGAATATGGTTTAATAGCTATTAGCCGACATCAACATATGGTGCGAAAAAAATCTCGGCAAATACCACCATCAATGCCATCATAAAAATACAATTTGATGAGAGCTACAAGTTGCGTATGATTTATTGTGTTATGATTATTATTCTATAAAAATAAAGGCTCGCATGATTGCTGGAGAGGAGGGGGAGAATGGTCAAGCATTAAAATTGGATTCCTGCTACATTAATAGGATACTTATTCAAAATCGCTTATAACAACATAGATTTTTAAAGCAGACAAATTCACAGCAATGATACAATTATGTTATAATAAATTATTATTTTCAGATTAAGAATTCGTACACTCTACTTCGCTTTAAAGAAAAGCCGGTTAATTGAAATTCTGTATAAGAGAAGGACTTTTTTGTTGCACAAACACAATTATACATGAAACGAGCACCGTTTAAGGGGACCCCCCATTCTCGGGGTCAATTTTTTTCATTTAATTCGATTCTACACTAATTTAAGAATGTCCCTACAAAATTTCAAGTGAAAATCTCAAGAACTCTTGAAGATATAGCCGATTTGTTGCGTCAGCATCAAGTGACGGCTAAAGGGATTCTTAAACTTTAAAAGGGGTTTTCTCTTTTGCGAAAGGCGGACACGATAACTCAAAAACTAATGACCCAATCGATTCCAAATTTTTATACATTTCTCTGTGAGTGTATAGCTATCGTAAGAACTAGGATAAAGCCAGTCGGTGAAGATCTTCCTTATTTTTTAACTTGGTTTTTGGTCAAAAGTCGGCTATTTTCCAAAAATATTTTTTCAAAGGTCCGCCATTTTTTTAATTTTAGAGCGATTCCGATGTTCCAGTGAGGAGCTATCATGCCCGCCATCAAAAATAAGGACCTTTCTTTAATTACAAAAAACAACAACAAAACAATAAAAAAATTTTTGTTATTTATTTTTCTTCTCTTTTAAATCTTCAAATATATATGTGCAAAGTTACAAACCTTAACGAGAATGGGGGTGGGGTTCCCTTAAGAGAAACAAGTGAAAAAGCGTTAAGTTCGGCCGGGCCGAACTTTGGATACCCTCTACCATAGATATACTGACAGGTACGTTAAATGAAAATATAGGGAACATACCAAAAAATGGACCGATACCGACATTTCTACAATCCGATTATGTAAAAAATAATTTTTAATAGAAAATTATACCCTCAGCCTTATGGCTAATTAGTGTGTATACACTTTCACACGGTGAAAATGTGCCTCATCGAAATATTGGTTCTAGACCCCATGTTTCTTGGGACCAAATCCGTTTCAGAAAAATTTGATTTTATCCCATCTTATTATGTCTTCCAAACTTAGTTCAAGTCCGAATTTGGGGAATATCGGTCCATGCCTTCTGGTACTTCCCACACAGGGGCTACGGCTAAGCCAAAATGCGGGCTATAGTTCACAAATAGTTCATTATCGAACCGTACGTTCTAGTTTTTTATCTCGATGTCCTTCGCAGGTGAAATGATTACAACAGAGTGTTAGAACCAAACCCAAAACGCGGAAAATCAGATAATTATCTATATATATAAAATAGAAAAAAATTTGTTTGTTTGTATGTTACCGATAGACGCCAAAACCGCTGAACAGATCTTAATGAGATTTACACTGTATGTCGGGGCAAGCCCTGAAAGTAACATAGGCTATATAAACTTTTAAAATTCCGCGTGGATGCGGAGTTATAGCATCAATAGTAAACATACCTCAAATTTTCTAAACATGTAATATTAGTTTATCTTAAGAACGGTTACAGATTACGCCTTCAAAATTTATCTGTATATCGTAGGAGTGAATACACATTATTCATAAAAATATGAGCGAGATAAGATCGGTGGAAATACACTCTCCGTTACATTTAAATAATCTACATATAGGAAATAAAAAATGTTTTGTTTCTAGACTCAAAAACCGTTGAACAGATTTTACTGAGATTTTTACCGCACATCATGCCACCCGAGGGAAATAATATAGGCTATATAAACTTCATAAATTTCGCGTGGATGTGGAGTTATCGCATCGAAAGTAATAATACATCGGAACTAATATTCATTTTCTAAGCTTATATCTTAAGAAGGGTTACAGATTCCCACTTCAAAATTTGTCTGAGAAACTTGGTATCAAATACGCATCATCCCTATAAAAATTGGTGTGTTACAATAGGGGAAAATGTACTCCTCACTGCATTTAATTAATCTAAATGTAGAAAATGGAAACTCTTTTGGTTGTAGACACAAAAGCCGCTAAATAGATTTTACTAAAATTTTTAGCAGTAAGTCAGCCAACCCATGTAATTAAGATAGGCAAGATAAACTTCGAAAATTCCGCTATGACGAGGAATTATAGCATCAACAGTAATCAACCTCTGGACTAATATTAATTTTCTATATTTGAATATCTTAAATAAATCGGCTCATAAAATTTTTATGATACGCAGATAATTACATACAAATCTTAAGTGACCAGGAATTAACAAAATTGGTCTAAATCGATAATGTTCGACTCATCATTTTTGGACCTTTTATGTTATTATCAGTAATGATAAAAACCACCAGTTCAGTAATTCCGCTAACATCTGCTGTTTTTCATCTCTCCATTAACTACATATTGGAAGAAAATTGGTGTAAAATACAATTTTTTGACATTTTAATGTTCACATTTTGTCAATTTGTGAAAAAAATAAAATTTTTGATTTTTTAATTTTAAAAATTCAACCACCATTCAAGAATAAGACTATGAATTCAATATGGGAGATATCCAAAAGAGAAATGCTGATTGTGGAATAAAAGTTATAAAAGTTCGAAATCTGTGGTGGCTTATCATTATAGCTGATATATTTCGAGGATCTATAGAGGAAATAACTAACTCAAATGCCACAAATCCTATCTTCGGACTTGATCCTGGTTTCTTAAAAATAACAATACTATATCTAGGTTCGGTAAAAATATTATGATGTGAAAATGCATTATTGTGAATTTTTCTTTACAATAAAACAATTAAAAATATACAACTCAAACTTAACAAGGATCATACGTCAGGTATCTAAGCGATATTAATCGGGGTGAGAAAGGATCCCAATCATATCATGAGAAGATAGTTGAGAAAACAGACATAAAAAATTGCTATAAAGTAAAGCTGGCAAGAATCTTTGTGATATTAATCGGAGCGAGAAAGGGATCCAAACCATATGATGGGCAAACTGCTGAAAATACAGAAATAAAAGTTGGTGGTAATGGGAATGAAGGGTACTGCAGTAGGTTTTGCAGAAGGGTAAATTCCATCAAATGGTAGGTTCTTTAAAAAAACATTGCATTTACGTGGAAGTGGATGTTGAAACTTAAGTAGGGGCAGCGAAGCGCCACGGGTTCAGCTAGTATTAATATAAAAAATGGGGTTATATGGGGACTACGCCTAAAAGGGGTTGACTATCAATAGTGGAGATACTTGGTACCCAATAAGAACCCAACATACCAAATTTCAGCGAATTCGGTTGAAAAACGCGCTCAAGAACCCCAAAATACCGAAATTTAGGGGTACCATTATATGGGAGCTACAAAAAAAAAATGGACTTATATTTATAATTTTTCGTGGAGATATTTGGTACCCAATAAGAACCCAATGTACCAAATTTCTGCAAATTCGGTTGAAAAACGCGCTCAAGAACCCAAAAAAACAGAAAATTGGGGGTACTCTTAAATGGGGGGCTACCAGAAAAAATGGACATATATTCACAATTTTTTGTGGAGTGATTTGGAACCTATTTAGAACTCAAAGTACTAAATTACAGCCAATTCGGTGAAAAAATACGACCAAAACCCCCAAAATACTGAAAATTAGGAGGTACCGTTATATGGGGGCTACCAGAAAAAGTGGACTTATATTTATAATTTTTTTGTGGCGGCATTTAGTACCCAATAAGAATCCAATGTACCAAATTTCAGCGAATTCAGTTGAAAAACGCGCTCAAGAACCCCAAAATACCGAACATTTGGGGGTACCCTGATATGGGAGCTATGTCTAAACGTGGACCGATAAAAGACAGCCCTATATAAAATTTCAGCACCCTATCTAAATTCCTTCTGAAGATAGCGTGATTACGACAGACGGACGGACGGACAGACGGAAGGACATGTCTATATCGTCTTAGAATTTTACCCTGATCAAGAATATATATACTTTCTAGGGTCGGAAATGAATATTTCGGTGAGTTACAAACGGAATGACCAAATTAATATACCCTCCATACTATGATGGAGGGTATAAAAAATCATTTTTGTAAATTTTAGTTTTTTAAAATCTTATTTGCAACCCAAAAATTATGTTGCACATTTTTCCAACCATCATTTTTCCAAAAAAATAAGTTCTTACTCAATTCATTTCATTCAAGATTTTTCAGATATTTATTGAAATCTTCATTTAAGCGCAAAGAGTTTCGATTATCCGAAGTTCTTTTAATAGAAAATTCTGCTTAAGAGCAAAAAAATTCTGAAATTAGTCGTTTTCGCTTAACCGAATTCGACTGTAGTTTACACCGTCGTTCTAATCGATTTCGACTGTACATAAGCAGTGTAGAGTATGTCCCTTTTTAATGCAAAACGCGGAAGGGAAAATATTTTTAATCCCACCATCGGGACTTCGCAGCAGCAAAAACATGGTAGTTAGTAGCACCAGATTTAAGCATTTCGATACACACAAGGCCACCTAGCTTTCTGCCGGAGAAAGCAAGGAGAAATTAAATTGATCATGTTGTAATAGACGGAGGGGATTCATCCAGTGTTTTAGACCTTCAATCTGTCCAATGAGCGATGTGGATACCCAATAATAGTTGACAGTTTAGAGTGTATTCCACCTAGCCAAGATGAGGTCAGAATATCAATCAATCGGCTAAAGAATAATAAAGCAGCAGATGCCGATGGGTTAGGTGCCGATGGATCAGAATAGCAATCAATCGGCTGAAGAATAATAAAGCAGCAGGTGCCGGTGGGTTACCAGCCGAACTATTCAAGACTGCTGGTGATCAGATGCTGGTCAAGAGCATACACCAGCTGATTAGTACAATTTGGCTAGAGGAATGCATGTCCAATAAGTGTAATCATGTGTCTCGTGCACAAAAAAGAGACAGGACGATATGTGCCAACTATAGAGGAATAAGTCTCCTTCCCATCGCATTTAAAGTGCTATCCAGTGTGCTGTGTGAACGACTGAACCTAATGGTCAATGATATTATTGGATCTTATCAATGTGGCTTCAGACCTGGCAAATCCACCATAGACCAGATTTTCACTCTGCGCCAGATCCTGGAAAAACCCCACGAAAAACACTTTGCCACATTCCATCTATTTATCGACTATAAAGACGCATTCGACAGCCCTATCCGTTCAGATGGGTCTAAAGCGTTTGGCATTCCTGCAGAATAATACGGCTATGCAGGATAACTTTAACTGCGGTTTAGATACTACGGTCCATAATTTAAATTCACTGAAATGTTGGTAATCATCGGCAAACCCAAACCAAAGTTATAAGCAAAAATGTTCTTAGCATGGCAGGTACGATTAAAGAAACTTCCATACTTTGAAAGCTTCTACTGAAAAACTCACTTTTAAGACTTAGCATACTATGGTTCGGAGGCGTCGATATGTTAGTCGCCTACGCCATCGATATAATGGGTCGAACATTGTGAGTGTTAACAGCCATATTTGAACGAATTGAGAAGGAGTCTGCCAAAGTGGGACTGCCAGTAAATGGCTAAAAGACCAAGCTGATGGTATCAACGTGCAAGACGTCCACTAGACTCGGACCAACTGTGGAAATTGAAAACTACAGCTTCGAAGTAGTGAAGGATTTTATATTTCTCGGTACCGCCGTAAACAAAACTAATAACTTCAGCTGTGAAATCCGCAGGAGATTAATGTTGGTCAACAGATGCTACTATGGCCTGAGTAAGCAACTCAAAAGCAAGGCCACCTCTCGCCAGACCAAACTCACACTCTACAAGACGCTGATATTACCCGTGCGCAAGCAGATGAGGCAGCTCTTAGAGTGTTTGAGAGAAAAATACTCCGGAAGATCTATGGGCCGATATGCGTCGATGGGGAAGGTCACGAATCCAATGGAAAGATCAAGTAGAAGACAACATCACGGAAAATGATCTTTCAAATTGGAGCAGATGCGCACAAGACCGAAGAGCTTCTAAATCTATTTTAAACTCGGATTATGGAAAAACCGTTCTGTCACAAAGCAAGTAGGTAAAACTATCTTTCAAATATATTTAGTTTGCTTAAATTAGAATCATTTTTGTGCAAATTAGAGAGATTGGAAATTTAAATTTTAATATTTTAAACTAAGTACGAACTTTTAGTGGTTAGAGTAATATATATATAGAAACCAGTAAGGAAAGAAGTAAAGTCGGACGGGGCCGACTATATGATACCCTTCACCACTATGGGTATATTAAACAGCAGTATAAACATGAAATTGGATGAAATAAAATATGTGATATTTATCTAACTGTGAATCGACTTTTTACGTTGTGCAAAATATGATGTCAATCTGATTAACATGAGGAGTTTGATGTCCAATTTACTTAAAATCGGGCGAAAATATATATGGAAGTTATATCCGTATATGAACCGATTTCAACGGAACTTGTCACAGGTTAGGTTATATTAATCTCAGTACGTTTTGTTCCTATCAACCATATATTGGTTCCTTGGTGCGTCAATTACTTGAAATCAATCTATAATATAAGGGAGTTATATCTAAATCTCAACCGATTTTCACGAAACTTGGCACACATCAGTCTGGACTAAATTCAGTACGCTATGCTAAATTTCGAGCAAATCAAAGGATTTATAGGGACTTTGGTACACCATCTTGACCGATTATTACGAAACTTGGCAGACATCATTGTAGGCTCAATTCAGTACGTTATGCCAAACTATGGTACACCATTTACATTAAATCGGACGAAAATATATATGGGAGCTATATCTAAATCTGGACCGATTTTCACGAAACATGACGAATATCACTCTGACAAACATCACTCGCTCAATTCAGTACGTTATGCCAAATTTCGTGCAAATCGAAAGATATATAGGGACTTTGGTGCACCATTTACATGAAATCGGACGAAACTATATGTGGGAGCTATATCTGGACCGATTTTCACAAAACTTGGCAGACATCATTCTAGGCTCAATTCAGTACGATATGCCAAATTTCGTGCAAATCGAAGGATATATAGGGACTTTGGTGCACCATTTACATAAAATAGGACGAAACTATATATTGGAGCTATATCTAAATCTGGACCGATTTTCACGAAACTTAGCAGACATCATTCTAGGTTCAATTTAGTACGTTGTACCAAATTTCGTACAAATCGACAGATATATAGGGTCTTTAGTGCACCATTTACCTTAAATCGGACGAATCTATATATGGGAGCTATATCTAAATCTGGACCGATTTTCTCGAAACCTGGCACACATCATTCTAGGCCTAATTCAGTACGCTGTGCAAAATTTCGTGCAAATCGAAAGTTATTTAGGGACTTTGGTGCACCATTTACCTTAAATCGGACGAAAATATATATGGGAGCTATATTTAAATCTGAACCGAGTTTTCCCAATTTCAATAGGGTTCGTCCTTGAGCTGTGCCAAATTTCATCCAATTGGAATAATAAATGCGACCTGTACTTTGTTTACAATTTAACATGGACAGACGGACGGACGGACAGGTGGACATACGTAAATCGAGTTAGAAAGTGATTCTATGCATATTCTCAAAAGGAACCATGGGTCTATCTCGATACCTTTTGTTACAAACCCAAACACAAACATATGCACAAAGACATAACACCCTGTACCACAGTGTGGTGAAGGGTATAAATATTCAATATAGATCCATGTTTCACATGACATAGCCCCCATATATAGGTACTGTCTCATTGTAAGTATGTTGAAGGCAATTTGGCATTTCGTGATTTTGGAGGGTAAAACGCAGTTTTGCGGAAAATGTCCTATATAGATCAAATTTTTTGATATAGCCCCCATATAGGTTCCGTACTATTTTCGGAAATTTTGACAGATATTGCTTTAATTAGAAATCAGTGTTATTGGAGAACAAAACAATAAAAAACACATTTTTAGTCAATTTTCGATCAGTCGATGTTTTGACATAAGAAGGTTTCGTGCAATTTTCGGTATTAGTAAGGTTTAACTGGAAAAAACTTCTTTCCAGAAATTATTCAATATACAATTTATTTGTCCCGTTTAATTTTCGGTATGTTGAAGTTACTACCTCAGTTTTCCAACCTGAGTGTTGTCTGTAATTTAGAGGAGTATTTTTTCAGAGCATGTACAAACTGTAGTAGGGAGGATATAAAAAGTTCGGCCCGGCCGAATTTAACGACCCTTTTTTCATGTTTTGTATTTTAATTTCTAGAGGGTATAAAAAGTTGGTCCCGATCGTAATACAAGGCGTTTTACTGATTTCAATAATATATTGTATACTAATTTTTTTCGTACTATTTAGAAATATTATTAACTTATTTTCTAATTTTCTCCCAATGTGCCAGAGGTAAACAAAAACTACAAACACCTCAATGATAAACGGCAATACCAAAAAGCGGACGCTTAGCCTGGAGGCAATCAAATAGGCCCACTTTTACATAAACATTAGAAAGTGAATGAATGTGATCCAGCCGTCCAGTCCAGCAATTGTGGCTAGCTAAGCACAACTGGGCACTAGCTTAAGTCCAACCAAAGCTAAAACAATACATTACAGCTGCATAACTGGAAGTTAGTGGCTAGCTAATATTGGGTTTCGGCTTGTTTCACAAAACGACGATTATGTTGGCAGTTGTGTTGTCGCGCTCAATTGTAGTGTTAAGCAGTCGATGCAGTTTCATATTCCCCCCACTGCCGTCCAATGCAACATATTTAAATGCTAAACGCCATTTAAGCCACACATTTACAAAACATTTAAGCCATTTGGCTACCGTTCACCGAAAAATAAGACGAACAACCGACAAAACAAAAAGCTAAGCCTAAACTAAGCTTTAAAAGTATATTTTTATAGCATGGCATGTGAATGGTTAATGTTGGCTAATAACGAACGGACACAGAAGTGCATCATAGACGAACCTCAAAACGTGTGTGCTGATATTAGATTATACGCTGGCGATTTGGGTTCCTGTACTGCAATCTTCGGCCATATCATATCAGCTTACATCCATCTGCATATGATCGTAAACTATTTGCAGACTATAGTTATGTTTGCAGTTTATGGGAAATTTGTTGCAGCTTTTAGTGTTGTTGTTTTATTGTTTTTTTAAGTTTAGATCATTAAACGGTGAGCTAGTTTTCTACCCTATTTTTGCTATGCGTTTTTGTTTGTCTACTTTATGGTTTTAATATCTTCTATATGCAAATTATCTATTTATTCTTCTTCAAGCCCAAGTCTACTTTTCATCCTCTCTTTCACTTGGTTACTCTATTTATCTTGGCCATAAAATGAATGCATGTTTGTACCCTTGTCGTGTTTGATGTTCATTTGTTGGCTTCACACCAGGCTCCTCTTAACGATGACAGTTATGAAAAAATATGGCGTATTTTATTAAAACGTCGTCTTCTGGTCTTACGCTTTCGCTTTGTGAAAATTCTAGCAGCTTTGTTTTTTTTTTTTTTATCGTAAAAAATGAAGCAATTATGTTGCCCTATTTCATCTATGATGGGTACAAAGTTGACTTAAATTGTCTTGAACTAATTTATGTGTAAGTGGCAGGATAGGTGAGGGAAGGTTCTTTTTTTTGTTTTCTACTTAAGACTAAGGTAATAAACAAATATGAATTAACTTTCATTTTTTCTATACTTACAGATCTATTGAATAAATATATATATAGGATACCTGTTTGGAAAATGAGATTAAAAATAAAACCTATGTTCTTAATATGGTAAACTGTAGAAAATTTGTAGAAATATTTATTACACTTCTAGTGAATGAGTTGGGACAACAAAGAACGGACGACTTCGAAATACATTTCCAAAGTCCTGCTTTGTTGAATAGGCACATCATTTGACCACTTTTACAGACAACAAGTACAAATGTCGTTAATTTCTGCTGAGCCGAAGTTTTAACTCCCTCCACCACTTTGTTATGACTTTAAAATTCCTCAAATCGAGCGTGACCTTTATATGGGGACAATGTTATTACATGATGTGGTAGTAGATTGTTCATGCTCTGAAAAAGTAATGTTCCAAATTAACATTTTACTTACTTAGCTGGCTTGTTACAGAAAGGTTGTTCCATAAGCCGAGTTTAAAAAGAAGACCACTTTCCAAGATGTTGTTTTCTACTTGATCTTTCCATCTAATTCGTGGCCTTCCCCTTCTACGGGAACCATCAGTATGCCTTTTGAGCTGTAGCATTCTCATTCATCCGCACAACATGGCCTAGCCACCGTAGTCGCTGCAGCTCAATACGACTGACTATGTCGATGTCCGCGTATAAGTTGTAGAGCTCGGGGTTCATACGACGCCGATATTTAGCGTCGACGCAGATCGGCCCGTAGATCTCTTGGATAATATTTCTTTCAAACACGCCAAGAGCTGCCTCATCTGCTTGTGCATGTACCCATGCTTCTGATCCATATAATAGCACGGGTAGTATCAGAGTTTTGTAAAGTGTGAGTTTGGACTGGTGGGAGGTGGCCTTGCTTTTAAGTTGTTTGCTCAACAAAGCATCGGTTGGCCATCACAATCCTTCTCCGAATTTCAAAACTGATGTTTTATTTATGGATGTACCAAGGTATATAAAGTCTTTAACTACCTCGAGGCTGTAGTTCTCAAGTTCCTCAGTTGGTCCGAGTCTACTGGACGTCTTGCGCGTTGATACCATCAGCTTGGTCTTCTCGCTGTTTACTGCCAGACCCACTTTGGCAAACTCCTTTTCAATTTGTTCACAGATGGCTGTTACCGCTCGCAATGTTCGTCCCATTATAACGATGTCATCGGCGTAGGCGAGTGACATGTGTTGTTTGGTTTACAGAGCGCCATTTCTGTTCACCTTTGCGTCGCGTATGACCTTTTCCAGTAGGATATTAAAAAGATCACACGACAAACTGTCACCTTGTCTGAATCCTCGTTGGGTATTGAATGGCTCCGATAAGTCCTTTCCTACTTTAACTGCTAAAATTACCATTTTATTTAGTTTAAAAACCATTAACCTATTTTGAATAATTTCTGGATAGAATATTTTTATTCACCAAGAACACGATATGCCAAATTATAGTCACTTCGATGAGAAAATTCGCTTAAAATCTTAATAATGCCTTTCTATGGGGGTTATATCAAAACAGAGTCTTATATCGAAAATAGCCTAAAAAAGTATTTTTTTTGTTTTATTCGGAACGAACCCGAATGATCAAATTAATGCAACTTCAGTGGATAATCCGACTAAACCCTTCAAAATACTGGATCCTTTTTATGACAGTCACTGACAACTATTTCAAAAATTCGGTTATACATTGCTGCTAAAACCAAAATGAATCCGAAAATGAGGCTAGACCTTTTGTGGGGGCTATATTAAAACATGGATCTATTTAGACAATTTTCCGCAAATTGTGTTTTACCCTCTAATATCCCGGAATGCCAAATTAAAGTCACAATAATGGTAAAATGCGGCTAAATACTTAAAAATACTGACAATGCGTCGCTACCCTTGAATAGGGGTTATGTCAAAACGTGGACCTATATGGATAATATTTTAAAATATATGTATGTCAGGCTTAAGGAACCCTTTATCAAAAACTTCAAAATATCGAAAATGGATCGACACCGTCCAGTGGAAGCTATAGCAAATCGTAAACAGATATTTATAATATTTGGTAGGAAGATTAGAAACGCCATAGGAACAGGAAAAATAAATCAGTGGCGGGTACAATTATATGGGTGCCACCCGGATACATTTGTCAATATTGATAGTTTTTAATGGGGATATTTTGTACTCAATGAGAATATAAAATATATAAAATTATAGACAATTTAGCCAAAACACTCCAATATTAATACTTTCAACCAATATTAATACTTTTTGTAGGAAAATATTCTTCACAGTGGGAGTACAAAATACGAAGTCACAGGTGATTAGGTTGAAAACGTGTTCAAACGTTTTAAAATTCCGGATATTTGGGGCTACCCCGAAACACGGTCTAACTTTGATAACAGATTTTTCTACCCAATAACAATCCAAAATATCAAATTGGAGCAAATGCGCTTTGGAATCGTGCTTAAATTCTTCCAAATATTAAAATTTGGGAAATACCGTCATTAGGAGGCTACCCTTAAAATTGGACCAAATTTGGTGCTGGCTCCTCAAAATATCGAATAATGGAGGATACCATTTTATGGGAGCTACCCGGACCAATATTGACAATTTTTGGGAGGGGGATTTTTCTACTCAAGGATAATCCAAAATTAAAAATTACCCGAATACCGAAATTTGCGATGAAGCCTTAAATGGGAGCTATTTTCTAACCAGTGACAACCAAAAATAACCGATTACAGCTGATTAGGTTAAAAACGTGCACAAAAGCTTCAAAATGCTGATTATTAGGGGCTACTCCGAAACATGGGCCAGTCTTGATAATGTTTGATAGGGAGATTTTCTGCCCAATTAGAATCCAAGATATCACATTGGAGTACATTCGTTTGAAACCCTCTCCCAAATTTCGCAATTTGGGAGGTACCATTATATAAAGGTTTCAACGCAGTTAGAACCCAAAATACCAAATTTGCTGCTGGTTATATGACGACTATCCCAAAAAGTGGACCGATATCCCATTTTCAATACCAAACTTCATAGGAGAAATGCAACATATCAAAGCACAAAGTTAATTATTTCCAGCTCTGATTTCGAACATTACTATATCGACCTAGAATTTTGTTCAGATCTATATATATATATACATATATATATTTACTTCAAGTGATTATTTATACTCTTTCGAGTCGAGCTTGATGATCTAAGTTTTGCAATGAAAAGGAAAGCCAGGAGAAGAACCTACGTACCCACCATTATGCGACGCGTTTCGCCGTTGGTTAAGCGGCTCATCAGGCATATTGGGCTATGCTGCTTTACAAAGGTCGTACGTTGATAACTTGTATTTATTCCGCCCTGATGCGAAACTTGCATAAACATATATAGTGTCAGGCGAATATATCGATGAGTTGCAAATTCTTACATGGATATTTGTATACCCTCAGTCATATGGCCACCTTTTCTACCTTCCCCACAATATGATCAACATTTTGTTGAAAATTAATATCAAGCGAACAAATTATCCGCTTTTATCTTTACTAAACCTATGTCAAGTCCGAAGAAGAGACCTATTGGTCTAGGACATCCCTCTTAAAGTGTCAAAATATTGATAATTTATTAATCCAATATCAAGCGAATCCGATTTGATTCAAAATGTCTACAGCATAATAATTCTTTCAAAGTTTAATTAAGTTCGAAGATGGATAAATTCGGTCCATTCTTCCTGATACCTCTCCCTCGATGAGGTTATATTTTTGCGGAACATGCATTTTATAATAGCATGGTACCTCTCCACAGATGATCAACTCTTTGATAAACTTATAGACCTACGCAATCCATAGGCTGAGGGTACAGTATGTCAAGGCCACATAAGGCTTAGTATAAGTCCTTACCATATGTGACTTATACTAAGGTTCATTATCCTGATAAAGTATTAAATGTGGCTACCTGTCCCTGATGAACCCAACGTTCATGGCACGTGTTACGGATTTCTTAAATATCTAAATATTATTGTGCGCCCATCATTGTTGCTATAAAAGCAAAATCTCGAAGCATTTGCTTGATCTGCATCCCCAAATAACTATTGATATTTTCCAAATTTGACCTCATTGTGATGTTCTGTCTTTCTAGTGCTTTTAACGGATGGCGCCAAACTTTGGTGGATCCATGATTATAA
Source organism: Musca vetustissima (assembly GCF_032173495.1). Lineage (NCBI taxonomy): Eukaryota > Metazoa > Arthropoda > Insecta > Diptera > Muscidae > Musca > Musca vetustissima. Next base: position 30,346 of record NW_026883291.1, on the reverse strand, counting down.
TATAACATCATTGTGGTTTCATCGCAAAATATAGCGTCGTCGCAATATATTTGCGAATGAAAAACTTTTGTCTATAATTGCTGCAAATAGTAAGTGTTTTTTGCGTGTTGCCCGTGAAGAGTATTGGTTTTTAAAATAACCTATTGAGCTCTGTCGCAACCGTCCTTGTGGAAATTTGAAAGTTTAGCAGAATTTTTCTGCGCTCAGTATGCTCATAAATTTTGAGATTTGGACCACCCCCTCCTTTTAAATCCAATCTTTTCTCGTTTTCTGCTCAATTAAATTTGAAAATGAGCCATTTTTGTTTTTGTTGTACTGTTCTTTTATTTTATACAAAATTTTAATTTGTTTGGATCAATCTGTATTAAGTTCATCTCACAATTATGATAATAATTTTTATACCCTCCACCATAGTATGGAGGGTATATTAATTTTGTTTTTCCGTTTGTAACTCATCGAAATAATCATTTCCGACCCTATAAAGTATATATATTCATGATCAGCATAAAAATCTATGAGGATATAGCCATGTCCGTCTGTCTGTTGTAATCATTCTAGTGTCTTAACGAATTGAGATAGATCACCAAAATTTTGCATAGAGTCGTCTTTTGTCTGCAGGCAGGTCAAGTTCGAAGATGGGCTTTATCGGTCCACGTTTAGGCATAGCTCCCATATAAGGACACCCCCCATTTTTCGGTATTTTGAGGTTCTTGAGCGCGTTTTTCAACTGAATTCGCTGAAATTTGGTATATTGAGTTCTTATTGGGTAGTAAATCTCTCCTCTGAAAATTATAAATATGGGTCCATATTTTCGGATAGCCCCCATATAAGGGTACCCCCAATTTTGCGGTACTTTGGGGGTTTGATCGCATTTTTCGACCGAATTCGCTGAAATTCGGTACTTTGAGTTCTTATTATAAATATATGTCAATTTTTTCGGGTAGCCCCTATATAAGGGTACCCCCCAATTTTCGGTATTTTAGGGTTCTTGAGCGCGGTTTTCAACCGAATTCGCTGAAATTTGGTACATTTGGTTCTTATTGAGTACCAAACTTCCACACTAAAAATTATAAATATAGGTCCACTTTTTCTGATAGCCTCCATATATATGGGTACCTCCCAATTTCCAGTTTTTGGGGGTTTTGGCCGGATTTTTCCACCGAATTAGCTGTAATTTAGTAATTTGAGTTATTATTGGGTGGCAAATCTCTCCACAAAAAAATTATAAATATAGGTAAATTTTTTCGGGTACTCCCCATATAAGGGCACCCCCAATTTTAGATAATTTGAGGTTCATGAGCGCGTTTTTAACCGAATTCGCTGAAATTTGGTATTTTGCAGTCGTATATGGTAACAAATCTCCCCACCAAAAATTATTAATATTCACCCCTTTTTTGGGGTAGTCCCCATATAACCCCCTTTTTTATATTAAAATAGTTATTTGATTTGCTCCGTGTATTGGGGTTGGGTAGTCGTTAGACTACTTAGCCATCCGTTGTAAGCATTCCGCCTTCTAAAGATATTGTGATAAAAGAAAACTCAATCATGACGATAATGAAATATATCGGCAGACATTTAGGCATCTCCTCAATATAGTGATACCTCCTGAAGGAAAGAATTGAGATAAACTATTAAAATATTGGGTTCAATATTGGCATATACCGGTCATTAATTAGGCATAGCCCTCATATAATGATATCCCTAAATATTCGCTATTTCCTACACTATGTAATCAATATTGGTCCCCCTTTAGGCATAGCCTCATATAACTTTGTAATCTAAATTACAATAGTTTGAGGATTTCATACTCTACCATGCGTTATATTTTTGGATCTTACAGATTTTAGGAAAAATCCCATTAAAAATTGCTGAAGTTTGTATTTGGTGTAATAATGGTTTGCATAAATCGGTTTGTAGAATTATCGGTATATACCCACTTTTTGGTATGTTCCCTATATTTTCATTGCATGTATCTGTCAGTATAACTATGGTGGAGGGTATCCAATGTTCGGCCCGGCCGAACATAATGCTTTTTAACTTGTTAAATTCTACTACGATCAAAAATATAATTCATGGGATCTGCGACAAATTTATTACACTCACAAAACAAATGGTGATGGCTATAAAAGCGCTAATGATTGTTGGATAATATTTGAACCAATGTCTCTGAGGTCCTTTGTAAGGGAGTCTGTCCGTTTACCCTTAATATACAAAGATGAATGATAATTATACTAGAGTTTTTTTTCTATTACTAGGCCACCTGTAGCTTCCTCTACTTTATACAAATTCTTTATAGAAACTGTATTCGATTTCCCATACTTTGCATAGGTGATAACTCCGCCTGTGGCCATAAATTACAAACCCTTGAAATTTGACACACATTTAAGCAATTTTCCAAATCATTTTCCGCCACAATGTTTTTACAAAACAAAATGACAAAACAGACAAAAAATAATATACAGCAATGGCAGTTCTCAAAAAACTGACAACAATACCTGATAAGTTTTTGGACAACTCTTTTTTCCACACACACATACACACACACTGGCAAACATGGAGTATACAAAACAACAAACATTAAGCAACAAAGTTGACAAAAAGTGGAAAAGCAATAACAACAGCAAAAAACCTAGCAACCAATGACAATAATTAAATTGTACAAATATTTAACAAGATCTGGCAGCAGCAACAACAACAAAAACAATAATACAAAAAAAAAAAAAAACAAAGGAAACCCGTTCATAAACCCGAAACCAGACAAACTTATTGCAACAACTTTGTCAAGTTTTTTTTTTAAATAATAATAACAACAACAAAAATGCTATAAGAAAAACATCTAACAATGCCAACAGGTGACTAATGAAAAATCATAGAAAACAACAATAAAAAATCGTCAGTCAACAATGTTTGTAGCCAAGAATAGTAGAAAAACCCTAACAAAAACAATTATATACTAACAACAAATAATCCCATATTTACACATTATTTTGTTTTTTTTTTTCGTACATCCAGTCATCCATCCACCCAATGGTGGTGGTGCTGTAAGTACACATTACGAAATGACAACAAAAACAACAACAACAAACGTCCGAATAAAAACGGAAATGGTTTTTTAACTGTCACACATTTGAATGTGAATTTTACACAATACACCCAGTCAGCCAACCAACCAACCAGTCAGTCAGTCAGCCATCCAGTCAACAAACCGACCAGCCAGCCAACCAACCAAACAACATCAATTTACTGGAAACCACCTAAAACGTGAACAAATCAAAATAATCAAATGCTAAATTAAACTATGTCATGTATTTATTTTTTTTTCATTTTTTTTAAAAAATATAGCAACAACGATTTTTTCGGTATGGAATGGAAGAAAGGGCGGATGAAAGGTAACATTGTTTTAACATGTGTGCCAATTATTAGTTCAGAATTCTCATCATGTGACTATGGGGATTTGCATTATAATTTTTTTCTCAAATACGAAAATATTTATTAAAAATCCACGCCTACTTGTTTCCTAAAAATATTTTTTTTTTAATTCTCGCATATTTGTTTTAAAAAATCCACGTCTATTTGTTCCCCTTAAAAGTATTTTTCAAAAATTTGTTTCCCTTATAAGTATTTTTTTAAAAAATCCACGCCAATTAGTTTCCCTTAGAAATCTTTTTTTAAAAATTGCACGCTTAATGGTGTTCCTTAAAAATAATTAAAAAAAATCCGCGCCTTCAAGCCCTTCAAGGTGCCCATTAAAAAAATTAAAAACCAGCGATCATACGATACCCTCCCTACACAACTACCACGAAACTCTTACTTTCTGCGGATTTTTATTTCGAGCCTGGACAATATTTCGTGATAGTTGCACCCTCTTGCCCGATTAGAGGACAACAGTACCTCTTCCTTATATTCACAAATATTCCGAATATTACTAATGTTCAGTACAGTCCTTTTAATTACTTATCCATATTCCATTCACCGTGGGTTGTGTTGTGATCTGCGGCTCTCAATTGTGGCCTATATATCGACTTCGCTCCACTTCATCCCAATATTATTATCTGAACATCACCGAAAATGATCATACTGGAACCTCATGGAACAGTTCAAAGCGATCAGCGCTATATTTTCTCCCTCCATTGTGGTAATGGCTTACTATAGTAAGCCATTATATGAATACGTAAGCAGTTAAGTGTAACTCCCACATCCGAGTATATACGACAATATAATTGGATATATTATCAACTTCTCGGGTCTATGTCATTCAGGGATAAATATTTATGCCATAGAATACACATTTTGTCATTTTTCACACAAAAGTCAGGGCCCATTTGACCCGCTAAATATTGACCAATCTTTTTCAAAACATGCTTGCTTATTCTTTCGCCCTATCCCCTTCTCCATGAAAAATGTTCGATGTTCGGGTCATAATTGCGACAAAAATTAAGTATTTGGTCCATTTCATCCAATAAATATTAACCGATCTTTACCAAGAGAAATAGGGGTCTTCATTGGGCAGAACTTATCCTACATGCAAAACTTTGTGAAGATTGGTCCATAACAGTGACCTGTTTACAAATTATAATGGACAAACGGACAGACGGACGTATGTCTAGATCGATTCAGCTAGACGAGATATGACGATCGGTATACTTAAAGGTGGGTCTAGGAACAATATTTCGCGGCGTTACAAACTCTTGGGGCTGCATAAAGACATAATACCCTGACAACATAGTTGTGTAGGGCATAAAAATTCTAGCTTATTGGTGCTCCCTAAAATATTTTTTAAAAAGATCCACGCCTGTTGGTATCCTTTAAAATATTTTTTAAAAAGATCCACGCCTGTTGGTATACTTTAAAATATTTTTTAAAAAGATCCACGCCTGTTGGTATACTTTAAAATATTTTTTAAAAAGATCCACGCCTGTTGGTATCCTTTAAAATATTTTTTAAAAAGATCCACGCCTGTTGGTGTCCTTTAAAATATTTTTTAAAAAGATCCACGCCTGTTGGTGTCCTTTAAAATATTTTTTTAAAAAGACCCACGCCTGTTGGTGTCCTTTAAAATATTTTTTAAAAAGATCCACGCCTGTTGGTATCCTTTAAAATATTTTTTAAAAAGATCCACGCCTGTTGGTGTCCTTTAAAATATTTTTTAAAAAGATCCACGCTTGTTGGTGTCCTTTAAAATATTTTTTAAAAAGATCCACGCCTGTTAGTGTCCTTTAAAATATTTTTTAAAAAATCCACGCCTGTTAGTATCTTTTAAAATATTTTTTTTAAAAAATCCACGCCTGTTAGTATCTTTTAAAATATTTTTTAAAAAATCCACGCCTGTTAGTGCCCTTTAATTTTTTTTTTTAAAAATCAACGCCTGTTAGTGTCCCTTAAAATATTTTTTAAAAAAAAATCCACACCTGTTGGTGTCCTTTAAAATATTTTTTTCAAAAATCCATGCCTATTTGTTACCCTACGAATTAAACAAAAAAATATATTTTTTTCTATATGTCCAAGTGTTTGGAAACACCCATATACACTATTTTTCACCAACAAATTTATATGCCAGATTATATGATACGATACAAAATAATTTAAAATAAATTAGTAAACATAATTGTTTGTTTACGTTTTTTTATTTGGGTTTTGTGTGAGGATCAGGCTGGGTGACAATTTTCCCAAAGCTTTTTTTGCTTTTTTGGAAAGCAACAAGTTAATTGTTGACATTCCTTTCCAAAAAAAAAAAACAATGTGAACACATGCGTAACTTCTACGGGGTAAGCAGACAGTAACAATGTGTGAAGAGCGTAGACATTTTCAAGTAGACCATGTTAACAAATAATAATTGGAGTAAGCTTCGATCTAAAGCCGAATTGTTTATGTCCTCCATCAACTTTATTTGTCTTCTATATCACTTACTTTAAGCGATATTTTTGTTAAGGGTTTGCAATATAAAAACTGACTAGAAAAATATTCTTTAAAAAATTCTCGCTTATAGCTCTGCTAGAAAAATATTCTTTGAAAAATTCAGGCTTATAGCCTTGCTGGAAAAATATTCCTTGAAAAATCCACCCCTATAGCCTTGCTGGAAAAATATTCTTTAAAAAATCCACGCTTATGGCCTTGCTGGAAAAATATTCTTTAAAATATTCAGGCCTATAGCTCTGCTAGAAAAATATTCTTTAAAAAATCTTAGACTATAGCCTTGCTGGAAAAATATTCTTTAAAAAATCCACGCCTATAGCCTTGCTGGAAAAATATTCCTTGAAAAATCCACCCCTATAGCCTTGCTGGAAAAATATTCTTTAAAAAATCCACGCTTATGGCCTTGCTGGAAAAATATTCTTTAAAATATCCAGGCCTTCAGCCTTGCTGGAAAAATATTCTTTAAAATATCCAGGCCTTCAGCCTTGCTGGAAAAATATTCTTAAAAAATCCACGCCTATAGCTCTGCTAGAAAAATATTCTTTAAAAAATCTTGGACTATAGCCTTGCTGGAAAAATATTCTTAAAAATATCCAGGCCTATAGCCTTGTTGGAAAAATATTCTTAAAAATATCCAGGCCTATATCCTTGTTGGAAAAATATTCTTTAAAATATCTTGGCCTATAGCCTTGCTGGAAAAATATTCTTTAAAAAATCCAAGCCTATAGCTCTGCTAGAAAAATATTCTTTAAAAAAATCCAAGCCTATAGCTCTGCTAGAAAAATATTCTTAAAAAAATCCACGCCTATAGCTCTGCTAGAAAAATACTCTTTAAATAATCTACTTCTATAACTCTGCTAGAAAAATATTCTTTAAAACATCCACGCCCATAGCCTTGCTGGAAAAATATCCTTTAAAACATCCACGCCCATAGCCTTGCTGGAAAAATATCCTTTAAAAAATCCACGGCTATAGCCTAGCTGGAAAAATGTTCTTTAAAAAATCCACGCCTATAATTCTGCTAGAAAAATATTCTTAAAAAATCCACGCCTATAGCTCTGCTAGAAAAATATTCTTAAAGAAATCCACGCCTATAGCTCTACTAAAAAAAATATTCTTTAAAAAATCTACGCCTATAGCTCTGATAGAAAAAATTCCACGCATATAGCTCTGCTAAAAAATATTCTTTGAAAAATCCACGCTTATGGCCTTGCTAGAAAAATATTCGTTATATTACCCAGGCCTACAGCCTTGCTGGAAAAATAATCTATAAAAAATCTTGTCCTATAGTCATGCTGGAAAAATATTCTTTAAAAATCCACGACTATTGCTTTGCTAGAAACTTTTTTTAATTCAAGCCTGGCTGGAAAAATATTGTTTAAAAAATCCACGGCTATAGCCTTGCTGGAAAAATATTCTTTAAAAAATCCACGCCTATAGCTCTGCTAAAAAGATATTCTTAAAAAAATCCCTCCCTATAGCTCTGCTAGAAAAATATTCTTTAAAAAATCTACGCCTATAGCTCTGATAAAAAAAATTCCACGCATATAGCTCTGCTAAAAAATATTCTTTGAAAAATCCACGCTTATGGCCTTGCTGGAAAAAAAATTCTTTATATTATCCAGGCCTACAGCCTTGCTGGAAAAATAATCTATAAAAAATCTTGTCCTATAGTCATGCTGGAAAAATATTCTTTAAAAAATCTTGGCCTATAGCCATGCTGGGAAAATATTCTCTAAAAAATCCAAGCCTATAGCCTTGTTGGAAAAATATTTTATAAATAGTCCATCTCTATAGCCTTGTTCGAGATATTAGAGATATAAAAAAAAACTCGCCTGCAGCCTTGTTGGAAAAATATTCTTTAAAAAATCCACGCCTATGGCTCTGCAAGAAAAATATTCTTTAAAACATCCACGCCCATAGCCTTGCTGAAAAATATTCTTTAAAAAAACCACGCTTATTGCAAATCTTGATAACTATTCTTTATAAAATCTGTACTTATTATCTTGCTAAACCATACTAGAAAAATGTAGTTAAAAACTCCCGTTTACATTCTTTATGTGTTATATGTGTCACATTTTCTGTCTAATTAAAAGACTTAGGAAACAAACTGTAGCAACATCACATCATGTTTGTTTTCTAAGTCTTTTGTTTTGTATGACATATACATTTTTTCTCCATTCTATCACATCCACCACTAATCACCAAAAGCTTAAACAACCATACACTTTAATGCTTTTTTATTTTGACGCTTATTTTCTGCGTACACAAATAATTGGAGGTGATAATCACTTTTTAATGTGACACAACTAAATTTACTGAGTATGTGTGGGACTTTGAGCGTGAAAGCAATTCACTTGTTGATTTTTTTTTGTGAAACTATTTATTTTTACAAGTATATTTAAGGGTATATTTCGTGGGGAGAGAGGGAGGGGTGCTAGACACATTTGTCATAATGATATTTTTGACGTTGTTTTTTGTTTATGACAGAAACCTTTTTATTTGATGGAATGTTTTTAATAACACCTTTATTTCCGATTGAATGAATTCTAGCACCACACCACCACCACCACAATTTTCAAATTTCTTTAATTTTTCATCTATTTAGAAAGATGTCATGAAGAGCAAAGTTGTATAAGGAAGAAAACCGGATGTCAGTTTTTGTTTTCCTTTTTGTTTGTATGAGTGTGTGTGTGTGGTTGCGCATGTGCAGTCATGAGAAATAGTAACAAAACAATTATTTCCAAATTTTCCAAAACATTCATCATTATTACACGGACGCGAACTTCGAATGTGGGTGAATGTTTGTATGTTGTTTTTTTTCTGGCATGTATTTTAGGTGTCGTTTTTTGTTATTGTCAGGCTTCAGTGGTGCTAATATCTGCTGTGTACTTCAGGTGACATTTGTGACATGACTTTTTAGATTATTATGTAAAAATGTACACCATTTCCGGAGTACATAAAGACTATTTCATCAGGCACTATTCGAGCTATAAGAGATGATTTTTAAAGAATATTTTTCAAAGGCAATCAAACTTAAAAGGGGAGAATTTTTAAAGAATATTTTTATGCCGTTTTTTCGGGACTACTATAAGTAGATTATGTAGAGAATATATTTTTTAAAATAATATTTAGGCGTGTGTTTTGTGAATAATATTTTCCTGGATATTTTTTTAGCAAGGCGTGAATTTTTTAAATAATATTTTTCTAAGAGGGCCATAAAATTGGATTTTAAAAGAATATTTTTCTAGAAAGGCAAGGTAATAGGCGGGGATTTTTTAAAGAATATTTTTCTAGCTAAATAATATTTTTCTAAGAGGGCAATAGGCGTGGATTTTTTAAATAATATTTTTCTAAGAGGACCAAAGGCGTGGATTTTTTAAATAATATTTTTCTAAGAGGACCAACGGCGTGGATTTTTTAAATAATATTTTTCTAAGAGGACCAAAGGCGTGGATTTTTTTTAAATAATACTTTTTCTAAGAGGACCAAAGGCGTGGATTTTTTAAATAATATTTTTCTAAGAGGACCAAAGGCGTGGATTTTTTAAATAATATTTTTCTAAGAGGACCAAAGGCGTGGATTTTTTAAATAATATTTTTCTAAGAGGACCAAAGGCGTGGATTTTTTAAATAATATTTTTCTAAGAGGACCAAAGGCGTGGATTTTTTATATAATATTTTTCTAAGAGGACCAAAGGCGTGGATTTTTTAAATAATATTTTTCTAAGAGGACCAAAGGCGTGGATTTTTTAAATAATATTTTTCATAGAATCACTTTCTGAGTCGATTTACGCATGCCCTCTTTCCGTTCGTCCGTCTGTCCATGATAAATTGTGAACAAAGTACAGGTCGCATTTATGATCCGGATTGGATGAAATTTGGCATAGGTCATTTATTTGGCCCAAGGACGAATCCTATTGAAATTGAGACAAATCGGTTCAGATTTAGATATAGCTCCCATATATATTTTCGCCCGATTTGATGTGAATGGTGCACTAAATACCTATATATAATTCGATTTGCACGAAATTTGGCATAGCCTAATGACTTAGATTTAGGTATAGCTCCCATATATATTTTCCTCCGAATTAATGTGAATGGTGCACCAAAGTCAATATATATCATTCGATTTGCACGGCATAGCGTAATGAATTAGGTCTAGAATAAATTAACACACGTGTCGTGAAAATCGGTTCAGATTTAGATATAGCTCCTATATATCTTTTCTTCCGATTTTATGTGAAGTGTGCACTAAAGACCCAAAGTTTGTCCGATTGTAACAAAATTTTGTACAATGTACTGTAGTTAATATAAGCTAATCTTTGGCAAGTCTGATTGAAATCGGTTCACATTACTATATCTATAACATACTATACTATATCTATAGCAACTCTATATCTGACCAAATGAAAAATTTAGTATGGGCTGCAGAATGACATGTTTATGCACAATTTTCGTGTTTTTGGTCCTTCAACGTCTGTTAGGATTCATCTGTGGAATATACCCAAAGTGGTGAAGGGTATCATAAAGTCGGCCCCGTCCCACTTTACTACTTTCCTTACTGGTATTTATACCCTTCACCACACTGTGGTACAGGGTATTATGTCTTTGTGCATATGTTTGTAACAGGCAAAAATAATCGAGATAGACCCATGGTTCCTTTTGAGAATATGCATAGAATCACTTTCTGAATCGATTTATGCATGTCCGTCTGTCCGTCCGTCTGTCCGTCCGTCCGTCCGTCCGTCTGTCCGTCCATGTATTTTTGTGAACAAAGTACAGGTCGCATTTGTGATCCGATTTGGATGAAATTTGGTATATGTCACTTATTTGGCCCAAGGACGAACCCTATTGAAATTGGAGAAAATCGGTTCGGATTTAGGTATAGCTCCCATATATAGTTTCGTCCGATTTAATGTAAACGGTCCCTATATATCTTTCGATTTGCACGAAATTTGGCACAGCGTAATCAATTAGGCCTAGAATAATGTGTGTAAAATTTCATAAAAATCGGTTCAGATTTAGATATAGCTCCCATATATATTTTCGTCCGATTTAAGGTAAATGGGGCACCAAAGTCCCTCTATATCTTTCGATTTGCATGAAATTTGGCATAGAGTACTGAATTAGCTGCAGAATGATGGGTGCCAAATTTCGAGAAAATCGGTTCAGATTTAGATATAGCTCCCATATATAGGTTCGTCCGATTTAAGGTAAATGGGGCACCAAAGTCCTTCTATATCCTTCGATTTGCATGAAATTTGGAATAGAGTACTGCATTACGTCCAGAATGATGTGTGCCAAGTTTCGAGAAAATCGGTTCAGATTTAGATATAGCTCCCATATATAGTTTTTTTTCGATTCTATGTAAATGGTGCACCAAAGTTCCTATATACATTTCGATTTGCATGAAATTTGGCACAGCGTACTGAATTAGGTCCAGAATGATGTGTGCCAAGTTTCGAGAAAATCGGTTCAGATTTAGATATAGCTCCCATATATAGGTTCGTCCGATTTAAGGTAAATGGGGCACCAAAGTCCTTCTATATCCTTCGATTTGCATGAAATTTGGCATAGAGTACTGCATTACGTCCAGAATGATGTGTGCCAAGTATCGAGAAAATCGGTTCAGATTTAGATATAGCTCCCATATATAGTTTTTTTCCGATTCTATGTAAATGGCGCACCAAAGTTCCTATATACCTTTCGATTTGCATGAAATTTGGCACAGTGTACTGAATTAAATCTTGAATGATGTGTGCTAAGTTTCGGAAAAATTGGTTCTGGTTTCGATATAGCTCCCACATATACATATATATTAGTCCGATTTTACATAAATGGTGCACCAACCTAATGTTTGTCCGATTAACACGATTTTTTGCACAACGTATCAAGTTGGAACTTGAATAACGTTATTGCGTTATGTTGAAATTGATGTAGATGCTGTCATAGCTTCCATATGTATTTTGAATGGATGTCTAAATGAATTTAAATTTTAACAGTGCGGCGAGCGAATAGCATGTATTAATTTTGCTATAAGTCGTTTTTCATAAATTTGTCCCATGGTACGAAGTCGACTTTAAATCTGCCCGAATGAAATTAAATTTATCATAGGTTGCAGAAATATTTGCGTATGTTCCTTGGAGGGGATACATATGTACAATATACCCAAAGTGGTGAAGGGTATCATATAGTCGGCCAAGCCCGACTTTACTGCTTTCCTTACTGGTTTTAACTTTCTTTTGGTCTTCGGAAATGGTGTACTATAAAATATCTACTTGTCACCCATTTACAATCGACAAATACTTCAGCTCTCTGCTTCAGGTCAAGTGTGAAATTAAAAACCTTTGCTACCCATCCCGACGTGTTGGCTGTGATGGATTTTAAATGAATTGAAGTTTGAATGGAACAAGTGCGTCCGCGACACAAACAACCACTCGTTTGTGTTAAATGAGTCGTCATATTTTTTATGGTTACATTCCGGTATGTTTAGAACTATACACAAAATTTAGATGTTTATTTTGTGTAGATTAAAAAAAAATGATAACGCAAAATATTTGAATTTTGTATTTCAAATATCAGGTGTCATTTGGAAATAAATGTTGGAATAATTGGAACGTTCCTATCATTTAGTAACTGAATTTTGGAAATTTCGGTTTTAGAACCTCTAATATGGTATGAAAATAGCACTAAAACCACGGAATGTATGCAAATCGGATATGTCTTCAAAATTATTCGAAGTTTTGAGAAAAAATTATTTTAAGGAAATTTATTTTAAACGAACGTCCTTGAATGGTTGTGCTTTCGAATTTTCGAATATTAATAGCAAGATTCATAGAAACAAAATGACAAAGATCCAAAAAACCTTGCTGTAATATATTCTCAATTGGAAAATAGAAAAGCCTTGGCATTTCAATTCAACCCTAGTAGATGGGAAAACAAGGCAATCACCTTGTCTGGATTTCATTCATAATGAATGATATGATTTATGCTGTCTTCAATATTTGGCGCCAATGTCGGTATCTTTTTAACTTTTCTTGTCTGGCGACAGAGAAGAAAAAAAGGTTTCGTGAGTTTTTTTGTTTTTCTAAAAAACAAAAAACTTCTTTCTGTATTTGTGGCTTTCCTGACGATGTTGATTTGATGAGGATCACAGCAACCAAATGACCTTTTTGGGCAGGCTCTATACCAAAAATAAAACAACACGAAGACAAAAGAAAGACTGAATGCGGTTCCGATGCTGCAGCAAACTGAAGTGTTTGTGTTAAATTTATTGATAATTATAAAAAAACCGAAAAAAAGCAAAACACGGCACTGCAAAGAGAAAAAAGTTAACACCTACCACTTCAAAAATATCCATTGGAGAGGTTTTTGGCATGGAAATGTGATGGTTTGTTTTAATGCCTGGCAGTTCGGCAAAAATGCAAAAGACCTCCGAAAAAGCAGAGGCGCCAAATATCCAATTAGCAAGAAATTCGCAAACAAACCAACACAAAAGATAATTTTTCAAAGGATATGCTTTAATGTCAAAATTTACAAATAGTTGTCATAAACATATTTCACTTGCAAAATGCGATGAAAAGCGTTACAAATTGATTTTTGGCCAAATTTCGAGTTGCAATATTTGTTGGCTGGCCTTTTCCTTTGCGCGCATCCACACAAGGTCATGTGTATTATGGTAATTAAACTCTCACTCCTTTATTTTATTTTTCGCTATAAAACTGTTCTCCTGCTCCAGTTTCTTAATGAGCGCCGGCGTCTGGGATTACCAGTTGCTCGTTCGTTCAGTTCCGTTTCGAGAGGCGTTAATGGCGTTATTGTCGAATTTGTTTGTTCCTCTTTGATCCCTCTGATTTAACCCTTGTCTTAAGCCAATCTTCATTTACCTAGCCATGAGAAGAACGAAGAAGAAGAAGAAGGTAGCCCGGCACAGTGTAGTTGACACCACTACTGACAGCTACCTGCTGTGCCCCTTTCTACTACTCACAACTATCGTCGATCTTAATCCACCCCACTGGGCCTTTATTGAACCTGCCAAAGCGAATATTTAATGACCACTATTCTCCCTCTCTCTCTTTGCTCTAATTTAATAAATTCGAAAAATTGTTTGATGACCTTACACGAACAAATCTCCTTCGTTTTTACATTATCGGGTTAAATCTCTCGGATCAATGCCGTATGCCTATGTTCCATTGGATTATCCCTATTTTCAAGTTAGCGCCATGGCTTAAAACTCATTTATTTTTAGTTACGCTAATATTGGGCTGTTCTGTTGATGGATTTAGATTTTTGCTTCGTGCAAATTGTTCCATATCGAATTGATCTCGGCAATATAGATTTATCTTAAGCTCTGTGGATCAGAGAATCTTCATGAAATTGGCAAAGTACACTATAAGGAGAGGAGTGATGATTCAAAAATTTGATAATTATCTAAGGACCTCTGCTAATGGTAAATGAAAACGTATGCAATTAGTTGGACATTTTTGGAAGTGTGCTTGCCTGGAAATTGGTTATATTAGAGAAATGCCTACTTTTCCAAGGAACTAAAAAATATGTTCGACACGGATGTACTTCTTCTCGAAATTACTCGAACCATTTTGTAGTGGATCAACCCCAAATGTAAAAAAATAAACCAATATTGAGCCAGTGAGCGGAGTAGTATAGCCGGACGGGGCCGAGCCTATGATACCCCATACAACTACCACTGAAGTCTATGTTTCTGCGGATCTATATTCTGAGCCAGGACAATATTTCGCGATATTTGCACTCTCTTGTTTTCGCGGACTGAATATTTACGCAATAAAATAAAAAGTTGATCACATTAGGTTTTGGTTGATTTGACCTTCGCAACATTGACCGACCATCATTTAAACAGCCGTTCTAAGTATGTGGTCAGATCCCCTTCACCGTGTGTTGTTCTGCATATAATTATGGCCTTTAGAGCGGCTAGAAAACCTTACAAAAATTAAAGTTTTCGGTCCAGTTTTCGTGGAGTGCCCAAATATCATTTCAATATCACAATTATAGGCGTCGTCCTTGATCATAACCAGAACTTCATGTAAAATTTCAGAGCGATCTGGGCGACATTTCCGCCCGCCTAGTGGTGTAATAGTAAAACTAAATAATATGGTAACACATAGACATATTTAAATATTTACATATAACTCCCACATACGAGTACATAGAACACTATAATTGGTATCAATTTAAAGTTCAACAACTCCTCTTCTTCTAATCAACTCCCTCCTCTTCTATCAACTTCTCGGTCCTATATTCTTCAGAAGTAAATATCTAAGACCCAGAATTCAAATTTTGTAACTTTTCACACAAAATTCAGTGTCCATTTGAAAACAGGCATACTTATTCTTTGGCTCGATCCCCTTCTTCATGTAAAATTTCGCGATGTTCGGCCCATAATTGCGGTATCTGGAGCGACCAGAAAAAACGACAAGTAAGTATTTGGTCCATTTCATCCCCTAAATATTAACAGATAATTGCCAAAACAAAGGGGGTCATCTTTGGCCTGAACCCATTCTATATGCAGAATTTCGTGTCGATTGGACCATAACTGTCGACTGTATCGTTTTTAAAGGATAGTGGTGACCCACATAAGTTGAGATAGAACCCCTCCCCTCTGATAGTTATGTTTTAGGCTTGCCATTTCAATTCGAAAGGCTTCTAAGGTTGGAAAAGAATATCAGTGCCCATATTGTACAATTTCTTGTCGATGGTGCT
The DNA here is from genome assembly GCF_032173495.1 of Musca vetustissima. Classification (NCBI taxonomy): domain Eukaryota; kingdom Metazoa; phylum Arthropoda; class Insecta; order Diptera; family Muscidae; genus Musca; species Musca vetustissima. Next base: position 14,696 of record NW_026883291.1, on the reverse strand, counting down.
CTCAATATGGTGCACTACCTCATGTAAAGAGTAAGTGAGCTTTGATCAGAAACATTATTGTCATCTTCAGTTGTTTCTTGCCTGTTACCCTCCCCATCTACCATTGTTTCGGTTTGAGTACGAGTTTTTTGTAGAATCTTTTTGATTTTACACGTCGATCTTTTCACATAAAATTTTGCAAGAATTGCGTTTCTCGACCTTTTGTTGTATTCTTTTTGTTTAGCGTGAAGATATCCAAATATAATATCGCTTTTTTGCGACGTGATCTATTGGATTAGCTTCGCCTTCTAAGCCGATGGAAAGTTATTTTTTTTGTGGGTCCTCTTTGCCGCATATGAGGAAATGGAGGAAAGGTTGTATCGGTTTGCTGTTCATGCTGGTTTCTTCGGTTTGTGCCCCAGATAACAATTTGTTCTCCGGTATTCTAAGACAGTAATGTTTGTCTTAACCCTCGTGTTCAGGGTCGCATTTTGATTTTAAGTTCCCGCCTGTCTAGGAAGGTTGGGTAGTCGTTGCACTTCCGCGGTGTTTCTTAAACCCACTTACATTTTTGCTTGTTGTTGGCGTGCTTGTATCGATACCCTCGACTACAGATGCCAAGACATCTACATCTGTAGGACATGTTTACTTACGATCGGGCCGTTCGACTTTTGTTGTTTTATACCCTTCACCACACTGTGGTACAGGGTATTATGTTTTTGTGCATATGTTTGTAACAGGCAAAAATAATCGAGATAGACCCATGGTTCCTTTTGAGAATATGCATAGAATCACTTTCTGAGTCGATTTATGCATGTCCGTCTGTCCGTCCATGTATTTTTGTTAACAAAGTACAGGTCGCATTTATGATCCGATTTGGATGAAATTTGGCACAGGTCACTTAATTGGCCCAAGGACGAACCCTATTGAAATTGGAGAAAATCGGTCCACGTTTAGGCATAGCTCCCATATAAGGGTACCCCCAAATTTTCGGTATTTTGAGGTTCTTGAGCTCGTTTTTTAACTCAATTCGCTGAAATTTGGTACTTTGAGTTCTTATTGGGTAGCAAATCTCCCTACCAAAAATTATAAATAAAGGTCAATTTTTTCGGATAGCCCCCATATAAGGGTACCCCCAATTTTCGGTATTTTCGGGTTCTTGGGCTCGTTTTATAACTGAATTCTCTGAAATTGGGTTCTTATTGTGTACCAAATTACTCCACTAAAAATTATAAATATAGCTCCAGTTTTTCTGGTAGTCCCCATATAACGGTACCCCCGAATTGACTGTAATTTAGTGCGTCGAGTTCTTATTAGGTAGCAAATCTCTCCACTATAAATTATAAATATAGGTCAATTTTTTCGGGTAGCCCCCATATAAGGGTACCCCCAATTTCCGGTATTTTGGGGTTCTTGAACCAAATTATTTTTTGTAATTTGGTTTTTTGTAGTCGTCTATGGCAACCAGTGTTGCCAAATTAGGACTTTTAGTGCTAGATTTAGCACTTTTTTAACTCGTTTGACACAAAAAAAAAAAAAAATTGATCTAGCACCTAGCACTTTTTTTAGCATTTTTAATTTGATCCAGGATTTTGTTTTCAAAATTTTTAGTATAAATTTTCGTTTTTCGATTTTACATTGACACATTGAAGTTTTCGTATGTTTCACATGGTGGAGTGATTTTCCAACTTTTTTTCGAGTGAGCGGCGCCATAGAGTCGGTAGGGGCTATCCATATGATACCCTACGTAAATACCGCATGACTTAAATTATCTGCGAAACTAATTGCCGCTTCGGTGATAGCCATTTCTGTGGGATATCCATTTCCTGGTGTTATAATAATACTACAATATCAGAATATAACAAGTATTATAAAAACAGATAACCTCCACCATAAGGATGAAAATTAAAATATCTTAAATTAATGGGGGCTCGTAGGAAAAAACTCATGTTATGATAGGACGTTGAACATACCGAAAAATACCCGAGAAAAATATATTGAAATTCTCAAAAAATCTATCAGTGGAGCTACCGTTATATGGGGCTATAATAAAACAGAGAAATGAGATTTAAAAGCTAATGAGAATACAAAATACCAAGTTACAGCCTATTCGTTTGCAAAACCTATCAAAAATTCTCAAAATATTAACTTGGGTCAATATTAATTATTTTTAGTGCGGAGATGTGGTGATACCGTTATGAGAACCCAAAATACAAAATTAGAGCCAATTTTATTGGGAAACATGTCAAAAATTCCCATGGCGTACCATATTAGTCAATTACAGCCAATTCGGTCCAAAATGCCTAGAATGGCGAATACCGGGGGGTCCGTTTGGTAATGGTAATACTAAACTCTATTAGAATATGTAGACGCCTGTAAATATTTACGTATAGCTCCCACACCCGGTCTCTGTCCTTCCAGAATAAATATATACGGCACAGAATGCACATTTTGTATTTTTCACACAAAAATCTTGGCCAATTCGACTCGATCAATATGCTTATTCATTAGCGTTTCCCCCATGTAGAATTTTGTGACCTCTAGAGACACCAGAAAAACATATAAAATGTTTTTGGTTGACTTCAACTGATTTTACCAAACACAATAAGTGTCCCCACTGGCCAGAATCGGATATGCAATGTATCGTGACAATGTTTCATAGCTATTACCGTTACATTGTTTACAAATGTCAATGTACAGACGGACAGACACACACATGTCGACTCAGCTAGTCGAGATATGACGATCCGTATACTAAAATGTGAGTCCAGTACCAATATTTCGTGAAATTACACTAATATTATAATACCCTCACAACATAACTGTTAATTTATATTTCCTTATTCGTATTTAAGTATATAAATAATTTTTAAGAAATATAGATCTCATTATAAACTACAATAAAATTTCTTTATATTAATTTTTAGCACTTTTTTCTGGCACTTTTCTAAATTTTTTTAGCACTTTTTAGCATATTTTTCAACAAAATCTAGCATTTTTTCTCTATCAAGTTTTGGCAACACTGATGGCAACAAACCTCCCAAAAATTAGTAATATTCGCCCCCTTTAAGGGGTAGTCCCCATAAAACCTCCTTTTTATACCCTTCACCACACTGTGGTACAGGGTATTATGTCTTTGTGCATATGTTTGTAACAGGCAAAAAGAGTCGTGATAGGCAAATTGTTTCTTTTAAGAATATGCATAGTATCACTTTCCATGTATTTTTGTTAACAATGTCGCATCTTTGATCCGAGTTTTGTTTAAATCGGTTCGTTCTCTCGTCCGATGTTTGTACCCTTCACCATACTGTTGTACAGGGTATTATGCCTTTAGGCAAATAGGCACATGGTTCCTTTTGAAAATATGCACAGAATAACTTTCTGAGTTGACTCCCATATATATTTTCGTCCGATTTAAGGTAAATGGTGTACCAAAGTCCCTTAATATCTTTCGGTTTGCACCAAATTTAGCGTAGCGTAATGAATTGGGTCTAGAATGATGTGTGTTAAGTTTCGTGAAATCGGTTCAGATTTAGATATAGCTTCTATATCTGACCAAATGAAAACTTTAGTATTGGTTGCAGAATGAAATGTTTATGGATTCAATTTCATTTTACTGGTCCTTTAAAAATGCGACGTCTGTTAGGATTCATCTGTTAAATATACCCAAAGTGGTAAGGGTATCATATAGTCGGCCCCGTCCGACTTTACTACTTTCCTTACTGGTTTTAATCTTCTCATGTAAGGTTATTTTGTCTTAGTTCTTGGCCGCCAGGTGTTTCTTGGTTGACCTCAATTTCTTGAGGTATGACCAATCCATCTCCTTTTCCTATGTTTAATCAGTTTCTATACGGATTCTTGGTTGGTGAGATTCAGAGTTCTACATTACTTATGGTATTGGTCCAGAATATTCTGCATATGATCCTGAGGCATCTGTTTAGCAATACTTTTAGCTTTGGCGCGATGGTGTTTGACACAAGCCAGTATTCACTGCCGAGCTTGCAGCTGGGCGAATGCTTCTTCCGCTTTTATTAGCCTATTGATAACGCCCGTTTCTGCACCAACAATTCTTACAGTACATCCTAAATATCAGAAGTTATTGACGTATTCAATTGCTTAGCCTTCTAGCATGATGTTTTCTGTACGGGTGTTGTTAAATTTCATTGTGTCAGTTATCTTGATATTAATATTAAGTCCAATATTGCGTGCCAGTTTGTCCAGATCTTCTACTATTGACTGCATGTTGGAACTTTCCTTACTATTTTTTAAGGAAACAAAGTCCCAAAATCGGTCTAAGTCTAATTTTCAAAATTTCAATTTGTTTTCTTCTTTATACCCTTTACCACACTGTGGTACAGGGTACTATGTCTTTGTACATATGTTTGAAATAGGCAAAAGGAAACAATATAGACACATGGTTCCTTTTGAGAATATGCATAGAATCACTTTTTAAGTCGATATATTCATGTCCGTCTGTCTTTGTTTAATTGTAAACAAAGTACAGGTCGCATTTATGATCCGAATTGGATGAACTTTGGCATAGGTCACGTATTTGGCCCAAAGATGAACCCTATTGAAATTGGGAAAATCGGTCCAGATTTAGATATAGCTCCCATATATATTTTCGTCCGATTTAATGTAAACGGTGTATCAAAGTCCCTATGTATCTTTCGATTTGCACGAAATTTGGCATGGCGTACGGAAATAGGTCTAGAATGATGTGTGTTAAGTTTTCTGCAAATCGGACCTGATTTAGATATAGCTCCCATATATATTTTCGTCCGATTTAATGTAAACGGTGTACCAAAGTCCCTATATATCTTTCGATTTGCACGAAATTTGGTACAGCGTACTAAATTAGGTGTAGAATGATGTGTGTTAAGTTTCGTGAAAATCGGTTCAGATTTAGATATAGCTCCCATATATATTTTCGTCCGATTTGAGGTAAATGGTGCACCAAGGTACCTATATATGTTTCGATTTCCATGAAACTTAACATAGCGTACTGAATTAAGTCTAGAACGATGTGCGTGAAATTTCTTGAAAATCGGTTCAGATTTAGATATAGCTCCCATATATATTTTCTTCCGATTTTATGTAAATGATGCACCAAAGTCCCTATATATTCTTCGATTTGCACGAAATTTGACATACCGTACTGAATTGAGACTAGAACGATGTATGTAAAATTTCATGAAAATCGGTTTGGATTTAGATATAGCTCACATATATATTTTCGAAATTTTGTACAACGTATCTAAATGCGACATGAATGAAGTTATTGCATTTTGCTGAAATTGGTGCAGATGCAGCCATAGCTTCCATATGTATTTCGAACGGGTGTCTGATTGAAATTAAATTTTTAACAGTTTGTCGTACCGAAAAGGATGTATAATTTTGCAATAAATCGTTTTCCACGAACTTGTTCCGTGATAGGCAGACGACTGTAAATCTGCCCGAATGAAATTAATTTATTATAGGTTTAAGAAATATATAAGTATTTTCCTTCGAATGAACATTGATATGCAATTGTGGGGATACATATGTACCATATATACCCAAAGTGGTGAAGGGTATCATATAGTCCGCCCAGTCCGACTTTACTACTTTCCTTACTGGTTTTTATTTGGTTTACAACGTTCATTAATCTTGAGAATTTTGGAAATTTTTTGAAATGTTATAAATGAAATGACAAGGTTTATATTCAGGTGATTTACAGTAATGAAACGAAAGACACATACTTGATATCACAATAAAATTTTTACACCCTACACAACTATGTTGTCAGAGTATTATAGCTTTGTGCAGCCCCACAAGTTTGTAACGCCGCGAAATATTGGTCCTAGACCCACCTTTAAGTATACCGATCGTCATATCTCGACTAGCTGAGTCGATCTAGACATGTGTGTCCGTCCGTCTGTCCATTATAATTTGTAAACACGATACAGGCCACAGTTATGGACTAATCTTCACGAAATTTTGCATGTAGGATGGGTTTTGGCCAGTGAAGACCCCTATTGTTTTTGGAAAAGATCGGTTAATATTTTGGGGTTGAAATGGACCAAAAATTTTATTTTTGTCGGTTTTTCTGGTCGCTCCAGAGGCCGTAATTATAGCCCAAATACCGCGAATTTTTGTATGGAGAAGGGGATCGGGCCAGAGAATAAGCAAGCCTGTTTTGATAAAGATCGGTCAATATTTAGCGGGTCAAATGGGCCCTAACTTTTGTGTGAAAAATGACAAAATTTGTATTCTATAGCGTATATATTTACCACTGAAAGACATAGACCCGAGAAGTTGATAGTATATCCAAGAGGAGTGGTTGACCTTTAAATTGATACCAATTATATGGCTGTATGTACTCGGATGTGGGTGTTACACGTAAATATTTACAGGTGCTTACGTACTCAGATATTATTTAGTAAGTTATTTAGTCAGTTATGGTCAAGGACAACGCCTATAATTCTCGGCGATGATTAGAAAATACTTTTGGGATGAAGTAGACCGAAAACTTACTTTTTTAATCTTTTCGAGTCGACATATAAGTCACAATTATAAGCCGAACATAACCACAGAACCCACGGTGAAGGGCTTTACTGAATGTTAGTTATATTTGTTGACTTCAAGTCGGTCAAGAGGGTACAACTATCACGAAATAATGCCCAGGCTCGGAATAAAAATCCGCAGAAAGGTAGAGTTCCGAGGTAGTTGTGTAGGGTATGGTATTGTCGGCCCTGTCCGACTATACTGCTCCGCTTACTGGTTAAAATTGAGAATTTTGAAAAGTGTTATAGATGAAATGACTAAGTTTATATTCACTATAGTTGGTGATGTATAGTAATCGAATCGAAAGACTTAAGACACATACTTGATATCACAATAAAATGTTTTTGTTCTATATTTGCTTTGTTTATTTTTGTTCAACAATCCAAATAATACAATCATACTTATTTGGCTACATTTCTATAAAACATATGTATATCTAGATAAGCATATATTGAACATATCTATAATTACAGTCAACGCTAGCTATCAAAAAAAAAAAACATATCACTCTTGACAAAACAAAAAACAAATGTATAAATCATATACACATGTAGGCCCATTATGCCGTGGTGTAATTGAGTCGGATCGCAAGAGGAAACCAAACCAGACAATCCTCCAAAATGTCAACATGACAACGTTCATCATTAAAAAGTAATCAGTCTGGTATTGAATAGAGAAAAAAAACGAGACACTAACTTTTCAACAACATACACTCAATAAAAAATATATATATCTATATATGTACACATACATATCAATGTATCCAAAATAAATCATAACAAACAAAACAATTACCACAACATCAATTTGATTGAGTCGCCACAATGAAGATGATGAGCTTAAATCTCGGATGCCTTTTTTCCTAAATCAATGAATAACAAAGGTAAGACAAAAGAAATCAAAAAAGATTACAATCACAAAATGAACTGTTCATTTGTTTTTGTTCACCAGCAAGCAGTTACAATGTTAAAGAAATTATGTTGTTGTTGGAGATTGTTTCATTCATTCATTAAAACTGAAACATATCATGATGGACTCCAGTCAAGTGGCTGCCAGTGGTTATGGCCATTCAATTATTGCTTCCAAGATAGGCTTCAACACTTACACAGACACACACACACGTACACACTTTTCAACATTTATTTAATTATGATGACTTAATTTTTTTTCGTTTTGCTTATATTCAATCAATTTTATCTAAACCTTCGTCTTGCTTTACTTTCTTTTGTGACAGAAGCTGTGTGTGTGTGTGTGTGAATGAAACGATAAAGAAGAAGAAGCGGCTTTTGTTTCCATTCATAAAGTTGTTGTTTTTTCTTTCTTTTGTTTTCTTGTCTTATGATAAAAATCAATCTGATCAAACCGAAATGGAAGGGAAAGAGAAATTGTTCGGTAGCCCTATAATTACATACTTTTACAAATCGATTTGAAAAAAAGAAACAACGGCTATGCATCATTTATTTTCCTTGTGCTGGCATGTGGTTAATCTTTTATGTCGTCGAAGTAACAGAACAAGTGTTTTCTTCTTCGTTGTAGATTATGTTTAGATTTAATAGTTTTAGGTACCCAGGAAAGGGACAAAATTAAGTGAATTTCTCTGGGAAGAGAAATGATTTATAATCTATAGGAGAAGGGTTAAATAAAGGTATTTGTTTGTCAACTTATATTTAAAAAACGGAACTGAATCATTATTCGAGACATGCCACACAGAGGCACAGCGGGGACAAAACATTTAGTGGAACTATTCGAAACCACAGTTCCAGAGAGTTACTGCTATTAGACCTAAATTCCCAGTGAGTCAAATTTTCGATTCTGACAGTCATGCCATATTTAAAAATTTTTTAATCTATGAAAATATGAACGCCATGGAATGACATTTTATTCGTTGCTCGGATTTTTTTCTCATATAACAAAACGATTAGAAAACCAGTAAAGTCGGACGGGGCCGACTATATGAAACCCTTCACCACTTTGGGTATATTCAACAGATGAATGTTAACAGACGTCGAATTCTGCAACCTATACTAAATTTGTCATTTGTTCAGTTATAGGGTTGCTTCTTACAATGGGACAAAATTACCTAAATTTGTGTCAATTTTGTGTAAAATCTGACAAAAATATATATGTAGAAGCTATATCAAAATCTGAACCTATTTTAATGAGAATGGCAGAGGTGAACTTATATTAACTACAATTTATTGTACAAAATTGTGTGGCAATCGGACAAACTTTGGGTCTTTAGTGCACAATTTACATTAAATCGCGCGAAAATATATATGAGAGCTATATCTAAGTCTGAACCGATTTTCACGACAATTAACACACATCATTCTAGACCTAATTCAGTACACTATACCAAATTTTGTGCAAATCGATATATGTATAGGGACTTTGGTACACCATTTACATTAAATCGGACGAAAATGTATATAGGAGCTATATGTAAATCCAAACCGATTTTCACGAAACTTAACCTGCACTAGTTATATATTTTTGTGACTAATCGTAAGTCTTAGCATTCCATGTGTTTTTTTTTTTAAATAAAGATATACGAATTAAACATGCGACAAGTGATCTATAATAAATTAAAACATTGTTTTTATACCCTCCATCATAGTATGGAGGGTATATTAATTTTGTCATTCCGTTTGTAACTCATCGAAATATTCATTTCCCTATAAAGTATATATATTCTTGATTAGGATACAATTCTAAGACGATCTAGCCATGACCGTCTGTCTGTTGTAATCACGCTATCTTCTGAAGGAATTGAGATAGGGTGAGATTTTGCATAGGTTTGTCTTTTGTCTGCAGGCAGGTCAAGTTCGAAGATGGGATATATCGGTCCACGTTTAGGCATAGCTCCCATATAACAGTACGCTCCAATTTTCGGTATTTTGGGGTTCTTGAGCAACCGAATGCGCTGAAATTTGGTACATAGGTCCACTTTTTCTGGTAGTCCCCATATAGCGGTACCTTCTAATTTTTAGTATTTTGGGATTTTTGATCGTATTTTTTCCGAATTCCGAATTGGCTGTAATTTAGTATTTTGAGTTATTAATAGGTATCAAATCTCTCCACAAAAAATTATAAATATAGGTCAATTTTTTCAGATAGCCCCCATATAAGGGTACCCGCAATTTTCGGTATTTTGGGGTTCTTGAGCGCGTTTTTCAACCGAATTCGCTGCAATTTCGTATTTTGTAGTCGTATATAGTAACAAATCTCCCTACCAATATTACGGTAGCCTCTCATGTTTTTCTCACATCCATTTCGGTATGTTCAAGTTCCTATCAATGAGTTTTCTCCTAGGAGCCCACATTAATTTTAGATATTTTGAATGTCATCCTCGTGGTGGACGATATAAAAATGTTGACCGGGCTAATCTTAACACCGATTTTACTCGTTAAAACTTTTAATTTTTCAATAAGTTGGGAGTGTGTATGCGATTATTGATCAATGTGAAATTCTTGAATGTAAATAAACAATTGCATAAACATGCATTTGCTTAAAGGTTTGTGTGCTAAGTCTTTTGTTTATATAGTCGTTTGTGTCGTCATTTGCATTTCCACAAAATTCAATTTACTTAACATGCAAGCTAATTATATTATCCTTTAGAAAAAAAGAAGAAAAAAACAACGCAAATACGAAAAGGAACTTTGAATCACAATATTTTACTATCTTGGCCAAACAGTGGTCCAACATTAATGATATGATGATGACTTTTGTGTGTGTCGACTTTTTGGTTTCGTTTGGCTATTTTGTAGATTCTCTCGTTTCGTGTTCCTCCTTCCGATGGCCGGTGCTATAAATGGACCAACACCACAGAAAGATACCGACAAATTCACGTGAAATCATTAATAAAAGATATTGGTGGTGGTGCCTGACTGCCTGCCCGCCTGCTGCAAAAGAGGTGGCTCAAACACGAACCATGCTAAGATAGCTGGTCTTTTGCGTCGTCGTCTTCTTCTTCTTTGGCGATGTTGGCTGCCCTAAGGCAGGGATGCGTGCTGAAGCGGCAGCTACTTTTGGGCGCATGCAAACACAAATCAAGAAAACATTTCAGTCTCCGAAAGGAAGTTAGAAAGGAGAACAAATTGGGTGGGTACGTTCTGAGGTATTTTTCTCTTTTTTTGCATTTCTTGGCTTTCTTTGCCACTTTTTCTTGTGATCCCCCCAAAATGATTTGGCCCTGAAAATGAAAGGGATGTTTCGATTCATTGAAATTATTTGAGGATGGGGTTTTAATGTCAAGGATATATATCAAGGGGATGTCTTTACCAATTCTTTTGGAGCAATGGCCAAAAAAAAAGGAATTGTGAAACAGCAACAACAACTACTAATGATTTCTTGAAGACAATTGGTGTGACTGAATGATAATGACGTTATCGCAGTTGTCGGTTTTGTTGTTGTTGTGGCTTTTGTTACGTTTTGTTTCTCGTTGATGCCATTTCGGTTGAAATAAATCGCGTGCTGTACTGGAGGTCTTCAAAAACGCTTACGAGTTACTGCCTTCCAGCGTTTTCGGTTGTATATTGATGCTGACGAAGGTTGATGATGCCGCCGTCTCCGCCGCAACGGACGCCACATTTAGTCAGCCTTTCCAGCCGCCATTCGTGCACGTTTGCTAAACTTGAAGCTGTGGCTATTGTCGTTGTTTTTGCTTTTTTTGTGGTTCCATTGGTAGGGTTTCTGCTGCTGTTGTTGTTTTTGTATTTATGTTAATGACAAGAGACAAGCGACCAACTTTGCTGGGCTGACTATTTGGAAAACCATTTTTTGTTGCTTTTTTGGTTTCAAAACTTTACACGACCTTAACTTCAATGGTTGTCGTGGTATTCCATCTTTATTCTCTGCCATGGAATTGCAACACTTCTTCGCTTGTTTTTTTTTTTTAAACAATGATGACGTTGGACGTAACGAAAAAGGTGAAACAAAATAAAAAATCCACCGCCGAAATAACCAAAAACTGGGTGTTAACCGTTGGATGAGTAGTAGTGGAGTAGTACTTAGCCTTAGGTTAGAATGCGAATGCGGTTTAATATCAGAATTCTGAAACTTTAGCATCTACACAAATACTATGGCCATTTACACACACACACCAAGTACAGAGGTTCATTCATTCATAAGCCTTTCATGATATTTTTTTGGGCATTACTTAGTAACTGACCAGCCAGTCAGCCAACATTTTACCGCATGCGCCTCATCAACATTTGAGTGGTGCTGCTTCTTCTTTTCGTGTTTTCATTTTTTTTTTGTTGATTCCGAAAGTGCACATTTTACAGCAGTTTCATTTTTCTTTTTGTACTTAATGATGTTGATACTTTGCTGTTTAGGTTAAGGCTAAATACGAATTGAATTGATATTTTTGTACATTTTTTTTATTTCTAGCCCTTAAGGTTTGTTTTGTTTTGAGAACAGTGGTGTTGAAATTCTAAATGAAATAAAATATGAAAATATAAATTCTTTAAAGCTTATATTGTACTTAGTGGTTAAGTAGAAAATATTTGAATAAATGAACAAATAGAACCACACAAGTGGTTCTCAAATGTTCGATCAGATATATAAATTGAAGATATTTAAATGTCTTCAAAAACCTAAAGCCTAAATAATGAGGGAGTAACACCCTTTGGAGCCAATTCGGTTGGAATGATAATTTTTGGTATTTGTAATTTACGAAAAATTTTAATTTACAATATTGATCAAGATTTGTTACACAAAACGTGGATCGATATATTCATATTTTCAATTACAATATATACGCACATGTTCAAAGCTTAAGGCGACCAGATTTTGAAAATGAAAATAGATGACAAAAAGAAAAAAGTTTTTTTTTTAATAAAAATGATAGTATGTGTATAAAACGTAATTAAGACCCCGTCAAATTTTTGGTCGTAAGCGAATAATCTTGATATTTTTTATATAAGGAACATAGCAAAGACGATGTCGACCAATTTTTCCAGGGATATTTTACAACTCATAGGCCCCAAGGAATATTAAATTATATTCAATTTCGAAGGCAAATTTTTGTAAAATTAAAAATAAAATTTTATTTACAAAATTATATTTATATTGGGGACATCTAGAAACATGGAACCCAAAACATCAAATTACAGCCAATTCGGTTGCAAAACGTGTCAAGGAAACCTAAAAATATCAAAATTTAATAATTAATAATTTTTTATGGAAATTTGTTACCCAATTAGAACTCAAAATATTCGAAAAATTCGGTTGGAAATTATGTCCAAATATTATCAATTTGTTTTAAGTTACAAAACTAAATATCGGTCAAGGTTTTTATAATATAGATGACAAAGATGACAGATTATAGAAATATATGACATACATTTTATAGGTGACAGCCGGTTATAATAGATGATTGTCCTCTAAAAAAGAGAACGTATGGTCACCTCATTAAGGCTCCATCGTAAATATTGCATGATCCGTGTAATTAAATATACACTCTACCTTATAGTGCAGGTTATAAAAACAGAAAAGGGAATAGCCGCAAGGGTTTGAAAATGCGAAGGTATTTTATGCGGTGTATGTGTAAACATGGACTACATTGAAAATTGTCTGGTTTTATCTGCGCGAAACGAAAATGCCAATTTTCAGAAATATATCTTTAAAAGTGCGACGAGAACCCTCATAATGCCTATAAGTGTTCAGAATAATCTTAAAATATTAAAATATATGATTCAATCATTTATTTAGGCCAGGACTGAACCCTATTGAAATTGGAGAAATCGGTTCAGAATTAGATATAGCTCCCATATATATTTTCGTCCGATTTTATGTTAGTGGTGCACTAAACTCATTTGCACAGCGTACTGAATTCAGTCCAGTTTGACGTCTGTGAGGGTCTGTCGGTCCAGATTTAGATAAAGCTCCCATGCATAATTTTTCTGGATTTCATACAAATTTTACACAAAAGAATACATGTTTCTCATGTAGATCACATTTTTTTTTGTGCCGGGTTCCATTTTAATGGTCTTCCAAAGATGCTGCAGTATATTACAGTATATCGTACACATTATCATCGCTTGTATGTATCCAAAGTGGTGAAGGGTATCATATAGTAGGCTCCGTCCGACTTTTGATCTTTCTTTACTGGGTTTCTTTAAATTAGTCTGTGGTCCAATATAAGCGAAAAAAAAGTATCAAAAACAAGTAAAAATGAACAAGTAAAAGTTCGACCGGGTTCTTTCGGCTCTTTTTATACCCTCAACCATGAGAATGACAAAATATCTAAAATTAGGATCTGAATACCGAAAAATACGTAAGAAAAAGATGATATTAATATTTTTGGTAATTAGATTTGATAGCCAATGAAAATACAAAATACCAAATTACAGCCAATTCGTTTGAAAAACGTATCCAAAATTCTCAATATACAGACTTGGGTCAATAATAGTTTTTAGTGCAGTGATGTGTTGGTACCTAAATTACCAAAGTTCTGCCAATTTGATTGAAAAATGTGTAAATTCCCCTTTTGTTGGGTACCATATTGTGGGAGCTACCCTTATACGTGGGCCAATATTATGAAACCTTTTTAGAAATGCCAAATTACAGCCGATTCGGTTGCAAAATCTGTTGAAAATTCCCAAAATATATATGGGGGCTACCCTGAATCTTCGGTAAATATTAATAATTTTTAGTACAGTACCATGAGAACCCAAAATGTTCCGCTTACCTTATGATGAAGGGTATAATAAACTTAAATTTTGAATAGAGTTTAATTCAATAATGTGAAATCGAATTTAAATTAGACAATTTAAAGGTTATTTTGCAACTTCATTCAATGTACCTAAAATCGGACTATGGTGGCTTAAAAACAATAATGGCGAGGCAATTTTTCAACTTATATATCAACATGTCATATATCCCAATCGATATCTGGAGTATCTGCAGCAAAAGTCGATATATAAACATACGTTGTAATGTTTAGGATATACCAAAATATCCTTGAGAAATATTCAATATTCGCTTTATAAGATTTCAAATACCTTAAAGCTAGCTATGGAAGGTATTATTGAAAATTTTGTTAAATTCGCTAATAATTTATTTAAATTCGATTCCTATATGTAGGCAATTGTGCATTATATGCTCTTGGTATGTAACTTATATGTGCCTTTATGGTTCCCCAAGATATTTTCCATGATGTGAAAAAT
>NW_026883290.1:0-4808 GCF_032173495.1 Musca vetustissima | reverse complement strand
CGATGAAGTATGTATACACGATCAGAATAAAATTTCATGTCGATTTCAACCAGTCCGTCTGTCTGCTGAAATCACGGAAAGACTCATAGGATTTTAGATAGTTAAAATGAGATATATCGAATGTATACATATCGGTACAGCTCAATTTTCGATATTTTTTTGATTTTATTTGTATTTTCCAAATTTTCTTGGAGGGTGTAACACAGTTTTGAAGAAAAAGTTGTGGAAAGATTTAGACGAAGTAACTTTATATGTATGTATACATATTTTTGAATGTTTAAGTTTTTATCCCCGAAGTATAAGTAATTTGGCATTCCGTATACAATATAGGTTCATGCTTTCACGTGTCAAAAAAAAAAAAAAATCACATCAAAATTTTCATCTGAATTAAACTTGTTTCTTCAACAAAAACTTTAAATTTAAAAGTGCAGCTAATTTGATATATGTGGATAGGACCGCAATAGGATTCACAATATATATTTCCGAGAATTAATTCACCAACTTCCTTATGCCATGTACAGACGAGCGTTGTTCGCTCTCTCATTCGTTGTTCGACCCTTAATTATGAAGGAATTACTTAGTTCCCCATACAAAATTGTCTGAGCGAACACCGACTTTTGTACGTTGTTCAATTCGAATCACTCTCTGAATAACCAATAAATTTGTCCCATCCCTAACAATTGAGAGTATTTATCGAAAATAAATTAATTTTGACAGTTTGAAAATATTTATGAAATTTTCAAACTTTGTCAGTAAAATTGAAAATCATGAATGAAAAGTAAAAAATTGTATAGTTTTTATATATGCAGCAGGATGTAAATTTTGTTTTCTACATAATGCAATATGCATTTCTTTTCCCTTGGTTCTAATTAGCGTACAAAACAAGAAACAAATGTGGGGCAACTCAAACAAAAAATTCTCCAAATTTTTATTTATGACAGTATGTGACATTTGAATTGAGAAAATATAAAAATGTATTAAAAACAACAACATTTTCAGAAAAAATGGAAAACATGAATGAAAAGTAAATAGATATTGGTTCATACTATAGTCAGGAGAAAGAGAATTATTTTTTCTATTTAGATCCCTATGTAATTCACTAAAATATGTTACATTTTTGGTGTAAAACAAGAAACAAAAAGTTTGAAATAAAAAACTCTGATGATATGAATTATGAATAGTGTTGTATGAACGGGTTAATTCATGTACGTAATTCTGAGAGCGAACTACGTTGTTCGGATGCTCGTCAGAACATGGCATTAGACATGGCCTATCATATAAGTCAAATATCATGGGAAAATGTGACATTGACTTTGGTGACAATGTCTGTCTTAAGTTGTTACAACTAAAACACAAATCATTTTCCTATACAAAATCATAAAACCATCATACATACCTACACACATACATAAATAAAAGGTCTTCACCTAAAAACAAAATCACATGGGCATAATTTTGACAGGTTACTCCAATCTCTGCTTAAGTGCAACACCATAGAATACTTTCTTAAATCCCAAGCTCAATAATATGGCTTTTTTCATACACCGATACACACATAAAGAAAAAACAACACTGACACACCATAAAAACCATATCATTTATTATTTTTTTGTCTTGACAATCACTTGTCAAGTTCAATTGACTTGACAAGTCCTCCAACCCTCCCCGAAAACAACACAACAACCGAAATTTCTACCAGATAATATAAACTGACACAGTCTTGGTTAGTTAGTATATACCTCTAACATACCAAAACATTTTTTTTTTTGTAGGGGAAGATGTATTTGTTTTTCCCAGGAATGTTCGTGTGTGTGCCTTCAACTTGTGCAATTCGACAGAAGTAATAAATAACAACAACAGTGTCACAGATACAAAGTGTAGACAAGGCCTGTAGGATATGTCGGTTTGCATGATGTCGTTAGGTGTTGGACGAAAACATTTATCATTTTATAAATAATATTTCATTGGTATAAAAAAGAAAAAAGCAAGGAATAAAATTAAAATGTATACATAAGAAGGAATAGGCTTTGGAGTAATCGTAAAGTAAATATAATTTATAATAAAAATATTTCCGAAATAAAATTTCTTAATTTTGGTTTAATATGTATCAGTTTGTAAAGACAATTACATTGGTAATTGTAATTTTTTCATAAATGTTAGGTATTTTTGAAACGATTTAAATAACGTGTTATACAGGCTATTTGAATTTTGTTATTTCATTTGCAGATCGTGTAACGGGAATTATACATTTTTGATAAATGTAAACATATACCCGGATTCAAAATACAATTGATAATTATTAAGAACTATTGAAACTACCACTAAAATATTTTTAAATTCAAGCTTGAAAATTGTTGGCAAATAGATTTGTAACTAATTATTGAGGATAAATAATCCCACAGTAACTTCTCGAAGTGTCAGCTTAATATTCTAAATGTCCATGTCGATATTGGAACCCAAATTGTCAACCGAAATGCCTGTAATTTAGCATTTTGTTTAATATTTCATACAGTATGGGGTCTTTAAACTCCCATTCAACAGTTGTATTTGATTTTTCCGTATTCTGATAAAATTGGAACTATATATCAGTTGACAGGAGTTTTTCAAATTGTCAACACATATTCACACATTCGGAGTTTTCGCCATATAATTTGAAGTAACCACCATATAATGGATCCCCCTCATATTTGTGTATTTAACTTATATATCCCAAACTTTATATTATCAGAGCTAATAAATTATGAAAGGTTAAGGTTATGTGCATGGTTGGAGTTATAAATAATTCAGTCCGCTTTTATTAGAATCAAACAATTCATTATTGGACTTCGCCAGCATACTATTTAATCCTAATTATTTGCATCTCTCTCTCTATATCATACTTTGCACGAAGGAGTGGCCCGCAGGTTTGATTAAAAAAAGTTAGGTCGGAGTTTTTATGACCTTTACTTTGTGGAGTGGATTCAAAATATTATATACCATATTGCGAATACTTTACTTAGAAAAATCGGCTACAAATTTCAACAAACCGAAATTTGTGTGAAGGCTACCAGAATCGAAAATATTGAAAATATTCTGCAAAGATGTTTTTGACCTTCCACGAAACCGGAAAACAAATTAAAAAACTGCGGCTAAAACTGTAAAATATCGAAACAAGTAACAACGATGTTAAGTTCGGACTGGCCGATATTTTTATACCATGAGGATGACTGTCAAACTAATTAAAATTAATGGGGCTCCTATGATAGGACCTTGAACATACCGAAAAATGACTGAGATCCTCAAAATATTTAATAGTGGGACTACTATTATACGGGGGCTGTAATAAAACACAGTTCAATATTAATAGTTTTTGGTAGTGATAATACAAAACACCAAATGATAATACAAAACACCAAATTACAGCCAATTCGATTAAAAACGTGTCCAAAATTCTACAAAATAGAATTAAGTCAAAAAAGAAAAACGTGTCAAAATTCCACATATTGGGGGTTCCATATTATGGGGACTACCCTTAAAAGTAGGTCAATTTACTGTACAAAATGAATCCAATACACAAAATTACAGCCTCTATCAGAAATCTCTACGTGATTTCAACAGACGGACGTGCATATATATGTATATACTCTTAGGCGTATCCAGTGAATATTTCAAGGTGTTGAAAATGTAATAACAAATTTCAAATACTCTCCACCTTATAAAAGAGTATAAAAAAGCCGAGACCTTAATGTGAAGGCTTCATCAAAATATGGAATTTCAGAAATAATGGATTTATGTTGAAATTTTTCTGCAACGATATTTATCACACTCAAAAATAAATTTGCATCCTTTTTGGATTTAAAATGAGTATTACACTTTCAAAATAGGGCGGGACTCTGTACCAAAACTAGGTCCTGTAATGAAAGTTTTTATACAAAAATATATCACCTCTAAACTTTCGTAATACGAAATCAAAGGCACTTTGGGTAGAAAATATGGCAAAAGCTTTTAAAATACCGAAAATGGGGCGGGCCCAAAATTTCTACATGAATATTTATCACCCTCAAAGATGTCGGTATTTGACAACCACTTCGGGTTGAACATGTGAATCAAACTGTCAAAATATCGAAAAAAAGGCGGTATATTGACGGGGCTAAAATATTTAAAGTACCGTAAATGGGGTAAGACCTTAATATGGGGACGAGGTCAAAACATATACATGGACAAGTTCATATTATTCAAAACATGGATCAATATTCATAATTTTATACATAGATAAATGCGAGCGGCTAAAATCTTATAGCTTAGGCGGTATCGCTGTATGGGTTCTATACCAAGGTGTGGACCGATTTTCACTCTGTGTTACATGATATTATTTATTTGTGTATTTGTTTGTAAAACTCAAAATAAAACAATATGGACCTTTATTTACTTTTGATAATAGGCATAGAATCACCTCCTTAGTCGATTTATGTATGCTCCTCCGTCCATCCGATATCGATGTGTGAGGTGGTGTGTAAAAACCGTGGTTGTTTGTTCCACAATTCTGTGTGATTTTTAAACCCTTGTAGCAAAAATTCATAACGCATCACGCCATTGCAGTCAAAGAAATATACAAAAATCTCAAATTTTACCAAACTTGACTTTCTATTTTCGGTGCCCATATCACCCTTCCTAAACCGTGCATGCATGGTAGTGTAGGGTGTCTATAGTCTGCTCGCCCGACATTGATTCTTTTCATAATGATTTATCATATTGAAGTCCGCAATTTTCCATCTGAAATATTTTATCCTAAATCCATTTTCTCATTCCTCACCAAACATTTTACGACA
>NW_026883289.1:0-49376 GCF_032173495.1 Musca vetustissima | reverse complement strand
TCGTCTCTCATCATCAATTCCGTATAAATTTCCAGTATTTGAATAAATTTATGTCGTTTTGTAACCATTATTATTGTCCGCAGGAATGTATTGAGTATTAACATTGTCATATACGTGTCATGACTCTTATCGGCGATCGGTTTTTCGGTACAGTATTTTCCGGTTAATTGACCCTACGGTTAATTGGTTTCCACGCTTAATTGAACCACATGATGGGTCAAAAATATTTCATTTCATAGTAAGCGGGTTCGGATAATTGGTTCCTCGGTTAATTGAACAAAAATTTGTGCAAATTTTGATGTGCAATTAACCGAAAAATACTGTATACTGTAAATCCAGCAATTGAAATAAAATTAAAAAGAAGAATGGCATATATAGGAGAAGTATTGACGCCAGTTGTCATCAATGAGAACGGCCCACAATTTTAATATTTTCACACACCACCACATTTCGACATCCTCATTACTTTCAATGACGTTTTTATGTTCGGTTCTTTCCGTAATAACTTCATTTTACTAGTAAATTGCGGTGGTATGTTTCGGGAGTTAGGTAGCGATACGACTGTTTTTTTTTTTAACTTTTCACTGTCATGTTACCCAATCACCTTCTGGTGTATTTCGTCAATACCTAATATTTGAAACATTTTTCAATTATTAATTAAATTCAATAACTTATTCCAAAAGTTTCCAGTTTGGAAAGTTGAAACACAACTTTATGTTCTGATTAGTTTAAGGTTAGATGTTGCTACTAAATAATAGCAGTGTGAAACGAATGACAATATTTTTATTGCTGCTGTATAAATATACAGAACACTTATATGCACAACATTTTTTAAAAGTTACTGTTTGCACGTTATTTCATGCAAATGTTAATAGTGTCTGCGCCTCAAATGGCCCATCTATCGAATACATGTTTTAATGTTATTTTCCAGTGTGACAATTAAAGCGGGCTCCGCATTTCATAATGTATTTATACCCTTCACCACTCTGTGTTACAGGGTATTATGTCTTTGTGCATATGTTTGTAACAGGCAAAAGGAAACGAAATAGACACATGGTTCCTTTTGAGAATATGCATATACACCTAATTCTGTTGTTACACGATAGAATTGTTCCCGAGAAATTCGTGTAAAAAAATCGTGTAAAAAAAGATACTGGTCAAGTACAAAAATAATTGATTGGTTCTAGACCTCAAAAAATAAGTTAAAATTAGACTAAATAATATAAAAAAATATTGTTGTAGTTATTTTAGGAATTTATTTTCGTTTTAATTTATTAAATAAACTAAATTATAATAAAATAAATTAAAATTTAGATTTCATAAAAAAATAATACCAGAATTCATTGCCGAAAAACTTAAATAGCATAAAGTACAACCATAAGAAAAAATTAAACATTAAACAATTTTATTTATTGTCACTGTCTGATAATAAACGTAAACGTTTGCACTGCCATCACTGGAATGATTTTGTTGATCATTATCATTTCTAGCCGACTGTGTTGGGACATCAGTAGATTTTTGAACGAAATCAGTTATCTTAGATTGAGTTTTATTTCGTGTTAACTCATTTTAAACTTCCCTGTAAGATGCCATTAATGATTTCAGTTCACCTTGAAATTTGGCAGCTCGTTCCTCGTCATGATCATGTTGTTCAAAATGACTACCTAATTTTGTAGCGAGATCAAGACCTTCTTTAATTAGAGATGCTTTCAAAATTGGACGATCTCTTTCGTCACTGTCACTATGTTCTTTATCATAACGAGTCTCAAGGGTGAGATCTATAATTTAATTTTCGCTCAAGCTTTCATCTACCAACAATTCTTTTACATCTGCTAACGATAGGTCATCGAATCCATCCCCACCGATTGCATTGGCCATTGTTATTATATCAGCAAGTTCAGCGTTATTATCGATAACAGGATCTTTGCATTTTACGCATTCTGGCCAAATATTTTTCCAACACGAGTTCAAAGTTGATGGCTTTAATAAATCTAACGCGATCTTGACTTGATTAATGCAGTCCATTATAGAAAATTGTTTCCATTCATCTATGGCTGATGATTCCTCATAATTATCAAGTTTTTCTAAAACATAATGAAATGAACTTCTTATGTAATACGTTTTAAACGTAGCAATTATCTCCTGGTCTAGTGGCTGTATAAGGGAAGTGGTATTAGGCGGCAAGAAACAAAATTGTACGTTTGGGTACTCCAAAACTGGATGGCCTGGTGCATTGTCTAGAATCAAAAGAACTTTAAATTCGAGACATTTTTCTTTCATGTAGCGCCTAACTTCTGGGATGAAGTGCTTTTGAAACCACTCTGTGAAAATTGCACTGGTTACCCAAGCCTTTTTGTTCGCCATCCAGTGTACAGGCAATTTTTTGAAATCTACACTTTTCATGGAACGTGGTCTTAAGGCACGATGTACTAGGAGTGGCTTAAGAATACGTTCTTCTGAAGCATTGGAACAAAACAACAACGTAATACGGTCCTTTGCTACTTTAAAACCACCGGCTGTTTTCTGCGATTTTGCTACATAATTTCTTCTAGGCATTCTCTTCCAAAAAAGGCCGCTTTCATCTAAATTCCAAACTTGGTCTGGAGTATATTCTCCATCTTCAATAATTTTTTTTAGTTTTTCGGGAAATTCTTTAGCAGCCAATTCATCAGCGGATGCAGTTTCTCCCTTAATTTTTATATTGTGGAGAGCGTGTCTTTTTAAAAAACCAGTCATCCAACCAGTACTTACTTATGTTGTTTTGACTGAGATGATGTATCTGGATCAATTTCCTGGATACGTTTATAGATTCTTAATGCTGTCTGCTTGATAGCAAGTCCGTCTACTGGTATTCTCTTTTGGGATTTGTCTTCTATCCAGATTACCAAAGCTTTTTCCATTTTCTCTTTAACAACATCCTTTACATACGATGATGACTTTGCACTTAATTTTGTTCCAGAACATACTGATGCTCTAATTGCAGTTTCATTTTTTTTAATTGTTCTTACAGTAGCTTCATGGATTCCGAAATTATTTCCCACAACCGTTGCGCCTTGTCCCGTTGCAAGTTGATCTAAAATTTTGATTTCGATATCTAAGCTGATCGCTTTCCTCATTTTTAATGCAGGAGAATTATGTAACATGGGTGTGGCTACCAAAATATATTTTATTAATCAAACATGCAAAAATCTAAAATTAAATATTTGAAACTAACCTGTTATTGGTCTACCAAAATTATATGAGCTTCTACTTTATTTTACTTAGCACTTGTTAAAAATCAGCAAAAACTAACGATCTTTCAATTATAAATGTCAAATAGGAACTAAATTGTGTGTACAATACATTATGTACCTTTTTACTTTTTCAATAAATCGGGAAATCCCGCATTTCCCGTAAAACAGCAATTACGCATACGTAGACATAACTCAGAACACACACCAGAATTATATAAAATGTTGCCATATCAGAAATTCATGCCATGCAGGGTTGTTACTCTAATTAAGGCAGGGATGTTTGAGCAAAAGCATTCCAGAATTTTCTTCAATAAATAAATAGTTCATGTAAAAAAAGTAATTTTGTTTTTTTTTTTTATTCGTGTTATTTCAAATTATGTCGTGTAAAAATATAAATATTTTTTCGTATTTACTCGTATTATTTCAAATTCGTGTAAAAATAATTCGTGTAAAAACAGAATTAGGTGTAATCACTTTCTGAGTCGATTTACGCATGTCCGCCCGTCCGTCCGTCTGTCGATGTTAAATTGTAAACAAAACACAGGTCGCATTTATAATCCAAATTGGATGAAATTTGGCATAGGTCACTTATTTGGCCCAAGGACGAACCCTATTGAAATTGGGAAAAATCGGTTCAGATTTAGATATAGCTCCCATATACATTTCGCCCGATTTAATGTAAACGGCCCTATATATTTTTCGATTTGCACGAAATTTGGTACAGCGTAATGAATATTGTCTAGAATGATGTATGTCAAGTTTCCTGAAAATCGGTTCAGATTTGGATATAGCTTCCATATATATTTTCGTCCGATTTAAGGTAAATGGTGTACCAAAGTCTCAATATATAGTTCGAGGTAAATAGTGCACCAAAGTCCTTTTATATCCTTCAATTTGCACAAAATTTGACACAGCGTATTGAATTGAGTCTAGAATGATGAGTGGTGAGTTTCGGCAAAATCGGTCGAGATTTCGAAATAGCTCCCATATATATGTTCGTCCGATTTTATGTAAATGATGTACCCTATATCTACTTTGATTTGCACGAAATTTGGCACAGCGTACTGAATTATGTCTAAAACGATGTGTGTTAAATTTCGTGGAAATCGGTTCATATTTAGATATAGCTCCCATATATATTTTCGTCTAATTTTCGGTAAATAGTGCACCAAATTCCCTTTGCATCCTTCGATTTGCACGAAATTTCGCATAGTGTGCTGAATTAAGTCTAGAACTATATGTGTTAAATTTCGTAAAAATCGGTTGAGATTTAGATATAGCTTTCATATATTTTCGTCCGATTTTAGGTAAATAGTGCACCAAAGTCCCTTTATATCCTTCGATTTGTACGAAATTTGGCATAGCGTACTGAATTGAGTCTAGAATGATGAGTGGTGGGTTTCGGGAAAATCGGTTTAGATTTCGACATATCTCCCATATATATTTTCGTCCGTACAATATACCCAAAGTGTTGAAGGGTACCATATAATGGGCCAAGTCCGATTTTACTACTTTCCTTACTGGTTCCTTTTGAGAATGTGCATAGAATCAGTTTCTGAGTCGATTTATGTATGTCCGTCCGCCCATCCGTCCGTCTGTTGATGTAAAATTGTAAACAAAGTACAGGTCGCACATAAAATCCGATTTCGATAAAATTTGGTACAGCTCATTTATTTGGCCCAAGGACGAACCCTATTGAAATTGGTGAAAATCGATTCCGATTTGGATATAGCTCCCATATATATTTTCGTTCGATTTTATGTAAATGGTGCACTATAGTCCCTATATATCCTTCAATTTACACGAAATTTGGCATAGCGTACTGAATTGAGTCTTATTTTTGTCAGATTTGCGCGAAAGTGTGCAGAACGTACAAAAATGAGTATAGAATGACATATATTAGACGGACTTCATGTTTATTTGGTTTCAAATAATTTGTTGTCAATTATTAACAAATATGACAAAATTAAGGAGTTTAGGACACCATTTACTTAAAATCGCACGAAAACATTAATGGAAAGTATATTTCAATCGATTTCAACGAAACTTGTTACAGATTAGTTTATATTAATTTCAGCACTTTGTGTACATGTCGGCCATATATGGGAGCTATATGCAAATCTGAACCGATATGAACGAAATTTGCATCACGTTAGGTTATACTAACTTCAGTACGTTGCACAGTAAGTTAGAGTAGCATGTTTTCTTGGATCAAATCAGGGAAGCTATGTTAGGATAATTTTTCTTTATTTTTCTGTTACTACCATTAAAATAAGTTTAAAAAAATGTTTTCTAAGTATATTTGAGTATAATTTTATTAAGTAATGCCAAATATCAGTGCAGGTATATAGTGCAAGGCGTACAATATGAGAACTTAAACATTGAATCTTTAAGTTGATCATCCGCAGCCAGGGATGCCCGTATGACGAATTTTCAGGTTTTCTACTGTCGAAAAGGTGTAAACGTCGAAAAAGGTCATATACCTGTATAAAATGTAGTAAAAGTCATTTGTTTCAATATTATCACAAGAACATATTTTATGTTTACTGTATATCTGGCTATTTTTCACTAAAACTGATAAAAAATTCTGAACTTTTTGGAGAAAAAAATTTTGAAATTCGATTTAAATTTGATAAAGCATACGTTATTTCCAAATCGATAAATGTAAATAGTTATTTTATCAAAAACCTAATGGTTTTGAGTGAGTTTCCGACGTATTTATTATACGTATGTATGTCCGTAGCATCACCAACTTCTGATAACTGCTCAATATGTAAAAAGGCATTTGACACAATTTTTGGTCCTTGAATAAAAGACTTGTGCAAAGTGGTAGGCATATTATACCTGTATTGTGTGCATATATTTGAAATTTTTCATTATTAATCTCATGGCCACTGGATACAGCAATAACCATCACGTGCATTTTGTATTAAATTAACATCTATTTTTATTATTTCTGCAAATTTTTTTGCGTTTTGGTGCGCTTTTTTTATTTCTTTAGCTAAAAATGTCATCTTGTCTGAGCGCATGAATTCATCATAAGCTTCGACGATTATAAAAAACAACGTTCAAACTTGTATCTATAAAAAATGCTAATAAAAAACCCTTTTACCCGATTACTTGAAACTGCACAACACAATCACTATTTGTCAAAACAAAGAATATTATTAAAATAAACAAAAACAAAATATTATTGTAACAAAGAATATTATTAAAAGAAACAAAAATAACAACAATAATATACGGAAAAGCACAAATAATTAGAAAAAATAACATGAAAAACATGAAAACACAACACACAACAACAGCACCAGTCGCGAGGTCAATGTGACTTTTAGCTAATTTGACTGCTGCAACACTTGTATTAAACAATGCATGGCTTCTAAAAGGCACAAAAGGGCAGCGTAAAATTTAGCAATATAACACAGTCCTCTTTAATATAAACTAAAAATTATGACACGAATGTGGACGAATAATAAGTATTTATCCATTTAAAATATAAAAATATTAATTTTTTTGGCATTTTCAATATAAATAACTACATCTAAATCACTTTTAAACACAATTTGATACTCAAATGTTAACCAAGTATTTGCAAAATAACCTGCACTTCATGGTTCCATTTAAAAATGTTTATCTTTCGCAATACTTTTTAAAATAAATAAAATTTTCAACGGGAACGTTTTCGCTTTTTTCAGCTGTTTCTGGCACACAAATTTCTATGAAGTTTGACTTTGAAGTTTCACTACAAAAACACCAGACCACTTTTGACATTTATTTTAACGACAAGTGATGTAGAATTTTGTATACTGTAACCGGGTGCAAAAAATTTAACGATACTTAAAATTTTATTTTTTAATGAATCCAGGAAAACAGGCTATTCTAACCCACTGTGCGTTGTGCAAAATTTTGTGTCAATCGGTTTAAGTTTGGGTATTTGGTGCACCATATACCTTAAATCGGGCGAAAACATATATGGGAGCTATATCTAAATCTGAACCGATTTTCGCGAAATTTGCACACATTATACTAGACTCATTTCAGTACGCTATGCCAAATTTCGTGTAAATTGAATGATATATTGGGACTTTGTTGCACCATTTACATAAAATCGGACGAAAATATATGTGGAGCTCTGTCCAAATCTTAACCGATTTTCACCAATTTCAATAGGGTTCGTCCTTGGGCCAAATAAAAGAGCTGTATTAAATTTTATCCAAATCGGATTATAAATCCGACCTGTACTTTGTTTACAATTTTACATCAACAGACGGAAAGACGAACGGATGGGCGGAAGAGTATAACAAAAATGTTAAAATACAAAAATTTGTATAAGTTATCCACTTTTTAACCGATTTTTTTTTTATTTTTCTCATTTTCGAAAGCTTATTTCTCTTCCTTGTAATATAGTAAAACTACTACGGCTTGATATCATAATTTCATCGTACATTCCGAAGAAAAATAAATTTTGTGTTTTCATGCGTATTTTGCCACATTTCAACCACTGTGTGTTTGAACTTTTTAAATTATATAGATTACTTTCTTACTGGTTTTAAATAATACAAATATACTTTTTCGCAACAATAAATTTTATATTTATAACAAATAATTGTGTTTGACATATCTAACTTCAATGACCCCTATGTCATATCAAATTAACATGTAATGACATTATACACGCATACACTTCTGACAACGTGCAACAAAAACTTCTATTCAAGCTTCTATTTGAAATATGAAGGAAATGACGACCGGATCATTAATACCCTATTGAAAAAATATTAAACTTAAAGCCGAGCCAAAAAATGTCATAAGAAGGCTCGTTTATGTTTTATAGCCAACATTTTTTGCAGATTTTCACTTATATTGGGTAGCTTCAAATTGTAAGGTAATTTCAGACAGAATGTGGAACTTAATATGCCCATCGTTAAATATTTTGAATGGAGAATCGTTACTGTTGTTGAATATTCATGTATCATGAAATTGTTATCGACACACTTGTCCAATTGTCACACTACACACGTGATGGTTGTAGATTTTTATTTCCTCTGGGATTTTTTGTTGCACTTGTTGTAGTAAGAGCCATAAATCCTGTCTCTGGGTGAAAATGCAATTTTACATTTACAGAGGCAGACATGAATGTGCACTTTAGCACACAAATTGTAATAGAACGCTAGGATATATTTTGAGGAGATATGGATAGACCCAAAGAAAAAAACTCCTTCCCACACCAATGACCAAAATCAATTTATAAATTAAAAAGTTTACGTCAAATGGATAATGCGCTGAGAATTAGACCTGCCACATTGGGTTCTTTTAAACCTTCCTACTAAAAATAATCATTATCAGTCCACGTTTTGGCATTACTCCCAATGACGTTGTCACATTTTTCCCCATATTCGGAATTTTTAAAGTTTTACACACATTTTCAACGATATATTTTGTATTTTTTATATGGTTATATAGAAACGGGAGAATAAATACAATAAACCTACAACTGTAACTATTAAAAGTAGCAATATTTGAAACTAAAGTTTTGTTACAAAATGTTACTTCCTCATTTCAAGTGCACAATATCAATCAGACCAGTAAGTTCAGACCATTCATGGCCCCCACAAATAATGTGGTGTTCGCAATACTAACAATAACGGTTTCACTAGTTCATTGAATTTCATATCGATGATACTTTTGTAGCACAACAAGCACATAGTCGTAAAGAAAGTCAATAAAATTGGCCGGAAACCAATTGCATTTGAATATACTGTCTATGATTCGAGTTTATTTTCTATCAGATAAAAAAATATAATTTTTTTATTGTTTGTTGGGTTTTTATGGTTACGAAGAGAGCACAATTTTTAGAATGATCTGAATAGATACTATATATGTAACAATCTCTTAATAATATATATTATTTCAAAATTCATTCCTTTCCTTAATTTTAATTTGGTTCTAAAATATTGGCCAATAGTTTGAAAATGTGTTAATGCATTGTACTAGTAGCATACATATTGTAAACAACTTATTTGTTTTATTTTATTTTGTTTTCATTTCATTTATCAAATAATACTAAATTATTTTTGCGTGTCAATGCTTACATTATTACAAAATATTTTTGTTACCAGCATATCAAATATTCATACAAACATATGTTTCGATCATATGTAAACACTGTAAACACATAAATATTGAAATAACTAATTCACCGCAGTTTTTACATAACTAAATCGCTCCAATTTTTCATAAAATATTAAAGTAAGTAATACAATTCCAACAATTTTAAAAACCAAATAAATATTTTTTATGAGTCTTCTTATGTTCTCCCCCATTTGTCAATATACTGAACATCTATTCAACATATGGAATCTAAAAGGTGGATCGATACTGACAATTTCTTTGGGGTAAAAAAAAGGAAATTAACAGAGTACTGCAAACTTCCGAATGGTGGCTGATGTGGGCAAATATTGATCAACTCTGGTATGAATATTTGCTACCCAATAAGGACCCTAATATCAAATTAGAGTCATTGCGTGTTAAAAACGTCCTTATGATGCCGGAAGGTGACCCAATGTTAATAGATTTGTGTGCGAATTTTTGCCAACAAATCGGATCTAACATTTCAAACCATCAAAAGTTCCAGAACATCAAACAATATCGTTTGCTTGTCAAATAATAAGACAATTCCATTGAGAGAGTCCAAACAAATAAACTAAATTTCGCTGAATGGTCATATATCAACGCATTGTCATCTTCTTCCTAAAGTCCTTCCAAATACCTGCCAATCATTATGTGTTTACACTTTACTAAATGGTTTGTTTTGGGATATATGTCCTCAATGAGACATTACAATTTCCATCAATGTCCCAAATGATACATCAAGGATCAACTAAAACGTGTTTATTTGTTTGTCGTTTATGAAATGTGTTCCACCAATCCTAGTTCTAGCCGTAGGAATAGTTTATTGGACGTGCACATTTTTGCTGACAAATTTCGCTGCCGAACAACAAAAAGTGTCAATTCCATACAATTGTCACCATTTGCAACGTCAGGGGAATATGAGATAAAGCCAGAAGTGGATTTCCATGGTAACTGGTTTTCCTCATTATTGTTGTTTCATTGAAATGCCAAACGATGATGTTATGCCTATGGTGTAAGGGTAAACATTGTGGAAGGTAAAGCGTTTTTTTTTTCGTTTATGTGCTGAGTACTTCTTTTAGGATTGTTCAAATGGGGATTAAGTGGTGGTCATACAAAAATCATGATTGTGAACAAAGTTGAATTATCCTTAATGGCCCATCTATCGAATACATGTTTTAATGTTATTTTCCAGTGTGACAATTAAAGCGGGCTCCGCATTTCATAATGTATTTATACCCTTCACCACTCTGTGTTACAGGGTATTATGTCTTTGTGCATATGTTTGTAACAGATAAAAGGAAACGAAATAGACACATGGTTCCTTTTGAGAATACACAAAGAATCACTTTCTGAGTCGATTTACGCATGTCCGTCCGTCTGTCTGTCGATGTTAAATTGTAAACAATGTACAGGTCGCATTTATAATCCGAATTGGATGAAATTTGGCATATGTCACTTATTTGGCCCAAGGACGAACCCTATTGAAATTGGGAAGAATCGGTTCAGATTTAGATATTGCTCCCATATATATTTTCGCCCGATTTAATGCAAACGGCCCTATATATTTTTCGATTTGCACGAAATTTGGTACAGCGCAATGAATTTTGTCTAGAATGATGTGTGTCAAGTTTCCTGAAAATCGGTTCAGATTTGGTTATAGCTCCCATATATATTTTCGTCCGATTTAAGGTAAATGGTGTACCAAAGTCTCAATATATACTTCGAGGTAAATAGTGCACCAAAGTCCTTTTATATTCTTCGATTTGCACAAAATTTGGCTTAGCGTACTAAATTGAGTCTAGAATGATGAATGGTGAGTTTCGAGAAAATCGGTCGAGATTTCGATATAGCTCTCATATATATGTTCGTCCGATTTTATGTAAATGATGCACCAACGTCACTATATCTACTTCGATTTGCACAAAATTTTTCACAGCGTACTGAATTATGTCTAAAACGATGTGTGTTAAATTTCGTGGAAATCGGTTCATATTTAGATATAGCTCCCATATATATTTTCGTCTAATTTTCGGTAAATAGTGCACCAAAGTCCCTTTGTATCCTTCGATTTGCACGAAATTTCGCATAGTGTGCTGAATTAAGTCTAGAACTATGTGTGTTAAATTTCGTGAAAATCGGTTGAGATTTAGATATAGCTCTCATATATTTTCGTCCGATTTTAGGTACATAGTACACCAAAGTCCCTTTATATCCTTCGATTTGTACGAAATTTGGCATAGCGTACTGAATTGAGTCTAGAATGATGAGTGGTGAGTTTCGGGAAAATCGGTTTAGATTTCGACATATCTGAACTTCATGGTTCCATTTAAAAATGTTTATCTTTTGCAATACTTTTTAAAATAAATAAAATTTTCAACGGGAACGTTTTCGCTTTTTTCAGCTGTTTCTGGCACAAAAATTTCTATGAAGTTTGACTTTGAAGTTTCACTACAAAAACACCAGACCACTTTTGACATTTATTTTAACGACAAGTGATGTAGAATTTTATATACTGTAACCGGGTGCAAAAAATTTAACGATACTTAAAATTTTATTTTTTAATTAATCCAAGAAAACAGGCTATTCTAACCCACTGTGCGTTGTGCAAAATTTTGTGTCAATCGGTTTAAGTTTGGGTATTTGGTGCACCATATACCTTAAATCGGGCGATAATATATATGGGAGCTATATCTAAATCTGAACCGATTTTCACGAAACTTGCACACATTATACTAGACTCATTTCAGTACGCTATGCCAAATTTCGTGTAAATTGAATGATATATTCGGACTCTGGTGCACCATTTACATAAAATCGGACGAAAATATATATGGAGCTCTGTCCAAATCTTAACCGATTTTCACCAATTTCAATAGGGTTCATCCTTTCGCCAAATAAAAGAGCTGTATTAAATTTGATCCAAATCAGATTGTAAATGCGACCTGTACTTTGTACAAGCTTACATCAACAGACGGAAAGACGAACGGATGGGCGGAAGAGTATAACAAAAATGTTAAAATACAAAAATTTGTATAAGTTATCCACTTTTTAACGGATTTTTTTATTTTTCTCATTTTCGAAAGCTTATTTCTCATCCTTGTAATATAGTAAAACTACTACGGCTTGATATCATAATTTCATCGTACATTCCGAAGAAAAATAAATTTTGTGTTTTCATGCGTATTTTTCCACATTTCAACCACTGTAACTCAGCCAATCCTCAATCGATGTACCAAATATAGAGTAACTACAGATAATGTGGACCACCATTGACATGTGACATGTTTTGGAATTTCATGTTTTGGAAAAGCCCCCATTTAATGGTACCGCTGTGTTTATACCAAACAGCGCGTTTCAGACGTAATTAATAGGGCTTAAAGAAGTGTATTAATAGGCAAGATTGTAATTGATGAATTGAATTTGTTTAATCAGGCCTCGTGTATCAGTGTTTGAACTTTTTAAATTATATAGATTATTTTCTTACTGGTTTTAAATAATACAAATATACTTTTTCGCAACAATAAATTTGATATTTATAACAAATAATTGTGTTTGACATATCTAACTTTAATGACCCCTATGTCATATCAAATTAACATATAATGACATTATACACGCATACACTTCTGACAACGTGCAACAAAAACTTCTATTCAAATTTCGTTTTGAAATATGAAGGAAATGACGACCGGATCATTAATACCCTATTGAAAAAATATTAAACTTAAAGCCGAGCCAAAAAATATCATAAGAAGGCTCGTTTATGTTTTATAGCCAACATTTTTTGCAGATTTTCACTTATATAGGGTAGCTTCAAATTGTTAGGTAATTTCAGACAGAATGTGGAACTTATATGCCCATCGTTAGATATTTTGAATGGAAAATCTTGTTCGTTACTGTTGTTAAATATTCACGTATCATGAAATTGTTATCGACACACTTGTCTAATTGTCACACTACACACGCGATGGTTGTCGCTTTTTATTTCCTCTGGGATTTTTTGTTGCACTTGTTGTAGTATGAGCTATAAATCCTGTCTCTGGGTGAAAATGCAATTTTAC
The DNA here is from genome assembly GCF_032173495.1 of Musca vetustissima. NCBI lineage: Eukaryota > Metazoa > Arthropoda > Insecta > Diptera > Muscidae > Musca > Musca vetustissima. Next base: position 35,947 of record NW_026883289.1, on the reverse strand, counting down.
ATTTACAGAGGCAGACATGAATGTGCACTGTAGCACACAAATTGTAGTAGAACGCTAGGATATATTTTGAGGAGATATGGATAGACCCAAAGAAAAAAACTCCTTCCCACACCAATGACCAAAATCAATTTATAAATTAACAAGTTTACGTCAAATGGATAATGCGCTGAGAATCAGACCTGTCACATTGGGTTCTTTTAAACCTTCCTACTAAAAATAATCATTATCTGTCCACGTTTTGGTATTATTCCCAATGACGGTGCCACATTTTTCCACCCAAGTAACTGTAATTTGTCGTTGTAGAATTATTTCTAAGTAGGTGCTTATTGTGACAGCTTCCATATAATAGTTCATCCCCATATTCGGAATTTTGAAAGTTTTACACACATTTTCAACGATATATTTTGTATTTTTTATATGGGAGAATAAATACAATAAACCTACAAATGTAACTATTAAAAGAAGCAATATTTGAAATTAAAGTTTTGTTACAAAATGTTACTTCCCCATTTCAAGTGCACAATATCAATCAGACCAGTAAGTTCAGACCATTCATGGCCTCCCACAAATAATGTGGTGTTTGCAATACTATCAATAACGGTTTCACTAGTTCATAAAAAAGAGTCAATAAAATTGGCCGGAAACCAATTGCATTTGAATATACTGTCTATCATTCGAGTTTATTTTCTATCAGATAAGAAAATGTCATTGTTTCATTGTTTGTTGGGATTTTATGGTTACGAAGAGAGCACAAGAGCAAAATTTTTAGGATGATCTGAATAGATACCATATATGTAACAAACTCTTAACAATATATATTATTTCAAAATTCATTTCCTTCCTTAATTTTAATTTGGTCCTAAAATATTGGCCAAGTTTGAAAATGTGTTGATGCATTGTACTAGTAGCATACTTATTGTAAACAACATATTTGTTTTATTTTATTTTCTTTTGTTTTATTTCAATTCATTTATCAAATAATACTAAATTATTTGTGCGTGTCAATGCTTACTTTATTACAAAATATTTTTGTTAACAGCATATCAAATATTCATACAAACATATGTTTAGATCATATGTAAACACCACAAATATTGAAGTAACTAATTCACGGCACGTTAACATAACTAAATCGCTCAAATTTCTCTTAAAATATTAAAGTAGGTTATACAATTCCAACAATTTTAAAACACAAATAAATATTTTTTATGAGTATTCTTATGTTCTCCCTCATTTGTCAATATACTGAACATCTATTCAACATATGGAATCTAAAAGGTGGATCGATACTGACAATTTCTTTGGGGTAAAAAAAAGGAAATTAACAGAGTACTGCAAACTTCCGAATGGTGGCTGATGTGGACAAATATTGATTAACTCTGGTCGGAATATTTGCTACCGAATATCAAATTAGTGTCATTGCGTGTTAAAAACGTCCTTATGATGCCGGAAGGTGACCCAATGTTAATAGATTTGTGTGGGAATATTCGCCAACAAATCGGAACTTAACATTTTAAACCATTAAGAGTTACAGAACATCATACAATATCGTTTGCTTGTCAAATAATAAGACAATTCCATTGAGAGAGTCTAAACAAATAAACGAAATTTCGCTGAATGGCCATATAGCAACGCATTGTCATCTTCTTCCTAAAGTCCTTCCAAATACCTGCCAATCATTATGTGTTTACACTTTACTAAATGGTTTGTTTTGGGATATATGTCCTCAATGAGACATTACAATTTCCATCAATGTCCCAAATGATACATCAAGGATCAACTAAAACGTGTTTATTTGTTTGTCGTTTATGAAATGTGTTCCACCAATCCTAGTTCTAGCCGTAGGAATAGTTTATTGGACGTGCACATTTTTGCTGACAAATTTCGCTGCCGAACAACAAAAAGTGTCAATTCCATACAATTGTCACCATTTGCAACGTCAGGGGAATATGAGATAAAGCCAGAAGTGGATTTCCATGGTAACTGGTTTTCCTCATTATTGTTGTTTCATTGAAATGCCAAACGATGATGTTATGCCTATGGTGTAAGGGTAAACATTGTGGAAGGTAAAGCGTTTTTTTTTTCGTTTATGTGCTGAGTACTTCTTTTAGGATTGTTCAAATGGGGATTAAGTGGTGGTCATACAAAAACTATGATTGTGAACAAAGTTGAATTTATCCTTAATGAAGTTGAGAGAGGGGAAACCTAATAGAAAAGCTAGATAGTAGATATACCTTGCACAATATGTTTAATTTAACACTAGAACGCCGAAGGCAGTCATTTTGACCGCTTTCCAATTTCAAGTACAAAAGCAACTGTGCATTTAATTACACTTTTTTTAAAATTTGGTAACTTTTTGTACCTCATAGAATTACGGTTATTATAAAAAATTCACGAAATTGTAAAAAAAAGTGTCATTAAATGCATAGTTGCTTTTGTACTTGAAATTGGAAAGCGGTCAAAATGACTGCCTTCGGCGTTCTAGTGTTAAGGCCACTTAGAATTAGTCGGATTCTTTTTCTTTGGCAGAAATTTAAATTTGAGGACAAACACAGAGAAGATTTTCATAGAGAACTCCGAAGGTCTTGTTGCATTTTCACCATAGGTGGTTACAATTTTTTTCTTTATCAGTACCATTGGCACGAAATTAGCACGGACTTAAAACATGCTACTAAAATGACATCTTATGAGTTTCCTTTAAATCAAACAGGTTCGAAATGTATTAAAGTCTCAAGGACAACATATTAAAAACAAGGGTCAGTTCAGTTAATCTTTTAGGCATTTGACTCTTGTCAAATAAATGTCTTATCTTTATTAATATGTCAATCATGGTACAATTATAAAAGGTAACAGCAAATCCCAGCTGATTTGATTCAAACGTAATACTAGTGTCAATATGAATTTGACAAATTATGTTTTTAAAAATCACCCAACAGGAAAATTGGGAACGCATACAAATTGAAATTAGTGCACATTTTGGCTATTTGCAGGTTTTAAGAAAGATACCCCTTCCCTTCTATGAAGCAATGAATGTGAAGTGATTCATTTATGCAGTATTTCATAATTCTAATAAATGTCACCCCTTGGTAGAGGGGCTGTTTTCCAGTTAAGTTGGTATGTTTAAAAACATTTTAATATTTCTGATGAAAGAGAAAAGGCTTAGGACGTGATATCTAGCTAATAAACTTATTTAGATACATGGGTTTTTATATTTTTATAGATGTTTCTGTAATATTTCAATTCCACTTCGTAAGTATTTCGCGTATAAAACTTTTTAAATTTTTAAGACAATATTATTAAAAAGTGGATAACTACTAACTACTGTATTATTATAGAAATGTTTAAAAATATAATGTTTTTAAAAACTGATCGAAAAAAATGAAAAAAACTATAAAAAGTACATTCGGGGTACATTCGGCATTTTAAAGTGGGGCACATTCGGCCATATACAGATTGTGCAATATTATTTCCTTAAAAGGTTTTTGAGTTTGTCTTTAAAATTAATCCTTTAATATGGTCCGAAATTGCATATATAAGATCAAACGTACTTGTATTGACGAAAATGCGATAGAAAACCCTTATTTCTGATGTTGTGTGCGAGCTTGAGATGTAAACGTACGCCGTTAGAAAATAAAGCCCTATAATTCAAACATTGTGTGGCGTATTAAAACCAAATAGAGCCTTTAGAGGATCAGAATTTCAACCAGACTGATAGCGATGACAATTACCCGGCTATGACTATGTTGCCGAATGTGCCCCATCAAATGCCGAAGCTACCCCGGGTTGGGGCACATTCGGCAAATTTGACTTTTTTTACAAAACTGTAAAATTTTTTAACTAATACTATTTTTTTATATATTTTTGGTACTATTTTTTATAATTAAGTGTCTGAGGACAATAATCAGCCATAAAGTTGTTATATATGTTGAATAAGTACTGAGATATAGAGCTCTAAAAAAAACCTGTACTTTGTTACATGTATTAGCCAACCGAAATTATTATATATTCTCAAATCGTCATTTTAAGTATACCTCCAGAAGTAACAATGATTGCATACTGGTTCCTTCTGTTTTTAATGCCAAAAAACTTCTTTGAAATAGATGTATAACTCATTTTCTATTCAACTCTGGTAGCCCTCTCATTGCACTCACTATATTCAATCTCTTTTTTCAAGATTTATTTTTAACTTAAACGAGAAGTTATGTGACTCAGACGTGCAACGAATCATTTGGCCATTGAGGTTTTGTATCCAACACCCCCGCCATACCACCAAATACTTTGCCATAGTGTGGTAATCACACTGTCGAAATATGTTTGGCTGACCAGCGCCAAGCATTGTTGCATAACAAAAGGACAACATTAGGAGAATGATTTAGCATTGAGGTTGTATTTGTAGTTGCAATCATTTAGATATACATTTCAGCAATTCTAACGATTTAGTATTGTGCTGCTAGTCTTTTGTTTGCCACCGAGAATATGCCTTGAAAAATATTCTTTAAAATATCGGCGCCTTAGGATATACGTATTTACGCAAAATTCTGCCTCATCGAAATATTGGTTTTAGACCCCATGTTTCCTTGGACAAAATCCGCTTCAGAAAATTTGAAGTCTATTTAAACCATCCAGCTGGTGCGCACCATAACTATTGAAGGGAATAACCGTTTTCATCCAGACTTTGCATATAGTAATAATTCTTTCAAACTTAGTTTAAGTTCAAAGATGCGGAATATCGGTCCACTCCTTCTGGTACCTCCACCACAATATGTTCAGATTTGGGCTAAAAATTAATTTCATAATATCATGCCAACTTACAATCCGATTTGAACCAACCATTGTACAACCTATTATATTTATCGAACCTACATCAAGTTCGAAGATGGGACCCATGATCCACTCGTCAATATTCATAGATACAACATTAGGTTAGATCAAGTCCAAATATGGGACTAATTTGTCCACTTCTTTTGGTACCTCGCCCTCCAACGGTCAACATTTATGATATTTATAAATCCAATATTAAGCTAATTCAATGAACGATTTCAACCTTACTTTGCACAACTTATTATCTTTACCAAACCTAGATCAAGTCCGAATGTGGGACCCGTTGACTCTCTACTTCTGGTACCACACTCAGATCATATTTTTATTTATTGTAACCTACATGGTAATGTTACATGATAATGGCATACGAAAGCAATGTTTCTAACCAACTTCCACTGCTAAATGATACTTCCACCTGGTATGTACTCCACCAATTTTATCTTCAAAGCCATCTTTCCACTCATGTTATGAATTATTTACATATGAAACCAGCAGGGAAAGTAGTAAAGTCGGACGGGCCGACTATATGATACCCTTCACCACTTTGGGTATATTCTACATATGGAAAATTACAAAAAAATTTTAAATTCCTTAAAACGTAGGTTTACAAGCTTATAACTCGCGAAATATGAACATTTCATTTCTATTAAGGGAACCCCCCCCCCCCATTCTTGAATTTAAATTTTCAAGATTTTCAATGGGCTGGTAAATCAATACCAATGCTTGTTAAGGTTTGTAACTTTGCACATATATATTTGAAGATTTAAAAGAGAAGAAAAATAATTTACAAAAGATTTTTGTTATTGTTTTGTTGTTGCTTTTTGTAATTAAAGAAAAGTCCTTATTTTTGATGGCGGGCATGATAACTCCTAACTGCAACATCAGAATCCGAAAATTCCAACGGTGTTAGAAGGAGTACATGTCTGGCTCTCGTATGAACCAGAATTATTGACTTCGCTCTAAAATTAACAAAATGGTGACCTTTGAAAAAATATTTTTGGAAAGTCGCCAATTTTTTACCAAAAACCAAGTTAAAAATAAGGAAGATTTTCAACGATTGGCTTTATCCTAGTTCATACTATAGCTATACACTCACAGAGAAACGTGTACAAATTTGGAATTGATTGGGTTATTAGTTTTTGAGTCATCGTGCCCGCCATTCGCAAAAGAGAACCAGTAAGGAAAGTAGTAATGTCGGACTGGGCCGACTATATGATACCCTTCACCACTTTGGGTATATTCTACATATGTATCCGCCTTTTTGAAAGAATTTTGACATGAAATTGAACTAACTTAAATGTGTGATTTTTATGTCTTTCTGGAACCTATTCTAAATTTCATTTCATTTGGGTATGTTTAGAGCCGTTTGCGCACAGTGGGATAGATTTGTGTAAATCGATTTAAAGCAAACTCGGCACACGCTATTCGGTATGCTGCACTGTTTAAAACTTAATCTCAATCAGACACCCATTGATATATGGAAGCTACGATATATCTTTATCTAAACCTATTTTAAGCAAACCTGCCAGATATTAATTTATATTAACTTCAGTACGTTGTGTCAATCGGCCTAGCTATGGATCTTTAGTGCACGATTTACTTAAAATCGGACGAAAATAAATGTAGGAGGTGTACACATCATTCTAGTCTTAATTCAATACGCTATGCCAAAATTCGTGCAAATCAAAAGATTTTCAGGGACTTTGGTCCCTGAAAATATGGAAGCTATATGGAAGCTATATCTAAATCTGAACCGATTTTCACGAAACTTAGCGCACGTCACTCTAGACTTAATTCATTGCACTATGTAAAAATTCGTGCAAATCAAATGATATTCAGGAACTTTGGTGCACCATTTACCTAAAATCAGGCGAAATTATATATCTAAATCTGAACTGATTTTCATGAAACTTAGCACACATCATTTTAGACCTAATTCAGTAGGCTATACCAAATTTCGAGCAAATCGAAAGATATATAGGGACTTTGGTACACCATTTACCTTAAATCGGTCGAAAATATATATGGGAGCTATATCTAAATCTGAACCGAATTTTCCCAATTTAAATAGGGTTCGTCCTTGGGCCAAATAAGTGACCTATGCCAAATTTCATCCAATTCGGATCAAAAATGCGACCTGTACTTTGTTTACAATTTAACATCAACAGACGGACGGACATCCATAAATCGACTCAGAAAGCGATTCTATGCATATTCTCAAAAGGAACCATGTGTCTATCTCGTTTCCTTTTGCCTGTTAGAAACATATGCACAAAGACATAATACCCTGTACCACAGTGTGGTGAAGGGTATAAAAACGCGTTTAAAGTTTGAGAAGCCCTTTAGCCGTCACTTGATGCTAACACAATAAATCGGCTATATCTTCAAGAGTTCTTGAGATTTTCACTTGAAATTTTGTAGGGACATTCATTAATTAGTGTAGATTCGAATTATATCAAAAAAATGTTTGCACGCACAAGTGCTACGTTACAGAATACCCCATGGAAAATATGGTTCTAATATATGATTTTTTAGCTTCGTTTAGTGAGTATCTCATGAATGTGCTTACCGTAGTGTGTAAATTTTTACAAAAAAAAAACTTTTTTTTGAGCCTAAATTTAAGAAGTTTCATTCAAATACCGTGGACCCCCGCGTGATTTTAGGTACCTTGAATGTGGGTAACACTGCAAAACTTATTTTGACAAATTCGCGTATATAGTCGCGTTTTTATTCGAATTGATTTAAAAAAAGGTCAAAAATACATCGATACGCGAATAATATATGCGTATTTTATCCAAAACCTATTGTGGCGGCACATCTGCGGTTCTTAACCAATTCTTTTATTTTGTGTATTTTCATAGGATATTACTGAAATCTGATGCTCATAAAAATCGTATGCACGTTGCGTCATTTTTATTTTATTTTTTCCATAGTTTGGCCGCTAAATGAAACCTCGAAAAATTCATAACTGTTGTAAAAATTGATTCGTTTTATACGAAAATTGCATGCGCACCAACTGATTTTCAACGACTACGCAATTGCATCATTTTTAATGTTGATCATTTTGCAGTAAATGCAACTGCAATATATTTGGTCATTTTTAAAGTCAAACCTCTTAACAAATTGGTATTTTGGGTTGTTATTTAGTAGCAAATATTCCTACCAAAATTATGAACAGTGGTTCAGTATTAAGGATAGCTTCTTTATAACGTTGGTCCCAAAATTAATGACATTAAAACACTCAAGTTTATTACTTAAATTTAAAAACATTGATAATAGAATTAACGACTTTATGTGTTACTCAAAATTAGAACATGGCTAGTTGAGTCATGAGCAACAATATGTTATAAATTGTGTATATCGTTAATACAATAGTGAAATGTTAAACTCTACCTCCAAGCAGTCTAGTAAACTGAATTAAACCACCACTACACATAAAAAATATCAACTCAATTAAGATTATTATCTTACACAGTAAAATGTAATTCTAAGATACTATTGTTAAACACTCACACAGGGGCTTATTTCGCAGGAAGTTATGTATTTTCTGAAATGGTCATCTTAAATGCCAATAAATAACAGGCCACATCCATAAAGATCTCTTTTTTTATACCCTTCACCACTCTGTGGTACAGGGTATTATGTCTTCGTGCATATGTTTGTAACAGGCAAAAGGAAACGAGATAGACACATGGTTCCTTTTGAGAATATGCATAGAATCACTTTCTGAGTCGATTTGTGCATGTCCGTCCGTCCGTCTGTCTGTCGATGTTAAATTGTAAACAAAGTGCAGGTCGCATTTATAATCCGAATTGAATGAAATTTATTTGGCCCAAGGACGAACCCTATTGAAATTGGGAAAAATCGATTCAGATTTAGATATAGCTCCCATATATATTTTCGTCCGATTTAATATAAACGGTCCCTATATATCTTTCAATTTGTACGGAATTTGGCACAGTGTAATGAATTAGGTCTAGAATGATGTGTGTCAAGTTTCCTGAAAATCAGTTCAGATTTGGATATAGCTCCCATATCTATTTTCGTCCGACTTAAGGTAAATGGTGTACCAAAGTCCCTATATATCTTTCGATTTGTACGAATTTTGGCACAGCGTAATGAATTAGGTCTAGAATAATGTGTGTCAAGTTTCCTGAAAATCGTTTCAGATTTGGATATAGCTCCCATATATATTTTCGTCCTATTTAAGGTCAATGGTGTACCAAAGTCCCTATATATCCTTCGATTTGCACGAAATTTGACACAGTGTACTGAATTAAGTCTAAAACGATGTGTGTTAAATTTCGTGGATATCGGTTCAGATTTAGATATAGCTCCCATATATATTTTCGTGCGATTTTCGGTAAATAGTGCACCAAAGTCCCGTTGTATCCTTCGATTTACACGAAATTTCGCATAGCGTGCTTAATTAAGTCTAGAACGATGTGTGTTAAATTTCGTGAAAATCGGTTGAGAATTAAAGTTAGGATAGGTTGGAGAAAGAGGGAACATAGACATGCAGTTGTTAGGATATATATGTACAATATACCCAAAGTGGTGAAGGGTATCATATAGTCGGCCCAGTCCGACTTTACTACTTTCCTTACTGGTTTGAAATGGGATACCTAAATACATCAAATATACGTCTCTTATAATCGAGGCGAAAATCTTTCTTCTGAGACAGATTGCAAACATATCAAATTACAAACTCCATACATTATTTTTAAGATGAGATATAAACGAAATAATAATCAATAAGAAAAATCCATAATTAAAAAGATCCATTTAAGGGAACCCCACCCATTCTCGATTTTAATTTTTCAAGATTTTCAATGGGCTGGTAAATCAATACCAATGCTTGTTAAGGTTTGTATCTTTGCACATATATATTTAAAGATTTAAAAGAGAAGAAAAATAATTTACAAAAAATGTTTGTTATTGTTTTGTTGTTGTTTTTGTAATTAAAGAAAAGTCCTTATTTTTGATGGCGGGCATGATAACTCCTCACTGGAACATCGGAATCCGAAAATTCCAACTGTGTTAGAAAGAGTACATTTCTGGCTCTCGTATGAACTATGATTATTGACTTCGCTCTAAAATTAACAAAATGGTGGACCTTTGAAAAAATATTTGTGGAAAATCACCGATTTTTTACCAAAAACCAAGTTAAAAAATAAGGAAGATCTTCACCGATTGGCTTTATCCTAGTTCATACGATAGCTATACACTCACAGAGAAACGTGTAAAAAATTGAAATCGATTGGGTTAATAGTTTTTGAGTTATCGTGCCCGCCATTCGCAAAAAAATGTTTAGAGACAAACGCGTTTAAAGTTTGAGAAGCCCTTTAGCCGTCACTTGATGCTGACGCAATAAATCGGCTATATCTTCAAGAGTTCTTGAGATTTTCATTTGAAATTTTGTGGGAACATTCTTTAATTAGTCTAGATTCGTATTATATCAACAAAATTTGTGACCCCGAGAATGGGGGGGTCCCCTTAAAGATTTAAAGGTAAATTTTGAAGATTTTTTAGAAGGACACAGTATTATTTTTAACAACATATTTTTAAAATGGTTCAAACAAATGCTTAAAGATGTTCAATTGTTCTCAATAAACATTTTTTTAGCATTCATCATTAACAACAATAACAAAATTGCTGAAGATTATTCTGTGTGGCAAATATATGAGACCACATCACATGAAATTGTGGTTGATTGAAAAGAAAATACCGCAATTTATTGTCGAAATGAAATATTTGCTTTTCTTTTGTATTGATGTCGGATCATTTTCAAAACATGTACATGTGTGCCAACAAAGCAATAAATATTTGTTTGTTGTTATTGAAAATGCGTCAAAGCATACGGTTCATACAATTGATTTTTTATTTCATTGGAACCAATTACTATAGAAGAATATAATTTGAAAATGTTCAACTATACATATTAAATGCTGTTAATATACAAACATATAGAAAATAATACTTCGTGGTTTTAAATGGAAACACAAATAAACATATTTAAAAAAAATCCCAAGTTAGCCCTATTTCAATATAATATTTTCCAATGCCAAAAAATTTTGTTTTAAAGGTGTGCTAATTAAATTAACAACAGACGCAGAGGCCGACACTCCACAATGAAGAACATTTTAACTTTGACAATAGAATAACGCAAATTTGTATTTTATTTACGAAATAACCCATTTTTTACAACTAAAATCGGATCATACTATAAATAGAAATATAACAAAACATTAAGATATACTGACAACTTTCACGTAAAGCTCTCACCAACTAACAAAATTCCAAAATGATTTTTTTTGGAAATAAAACATAACAACTTAGAATTACAGAAATATGTCTTATCACTGAAATTTATTATTGGGACATGTGAGCGTATAAACCCAGTTTTGTTTTCAATGAAACATATATTATACTAGCATATGCCCGCTACTTCGTTAGGGAATGTGGGATATATTTAAACATGTATTAACATATTATTTTATTTTCACGGAAAACTGAATATGTCAGAAAAATTAATATCGATCATCAAATTAAATTTGAGTACCATTTAGTTCCAAATTTCATTATTCGAGCTCTAAATTCAAATTGTACCAAATTTAGTTCACAGTAGTACCCTACACATCCACAGTGATCCTAAATCCAATTTTCAGGATTCCAACTCTATCGGTTCACCCACAATTCAAATTGTACCAAATTTATTAAACAGTAGTACCAATTTCCTAAAATTCCTACATACCCCAATGCTACACCCCCAGTGATCCTAAATCCATGTTTCAGGATTCAAACTCTATGTGAAATGGCGTGCTGAATTAAGTCTAGAATGATGTGTGCTACGTTTCGAGAAAATCGGTTCAGAGTTAGATATAGCTACCAAAGTCCCCATATACCTTTTATGTCGTGAAAATCTGATCAGATAAGAAATAAGAATAAGAAATAGCCCCACATATATATTTTCGTCCAATTGACACGAAATTTTACACAACGTATCAAATTGAGATATATCTTCTATATACGTTTCGAACGGGTGTTTGATTGAGATTAAATTTAACAGTGCGGCATACTGAATAGCGTGTATCAAGTTTGCTATAAATCGATTTCCATAACATAAAATTATTAGGATACATACGAACAATATACCCCGTGGCACTTCGCTGCCCCTGATAAAGTTATCAACGTTAATTTTGAATTGCATATTACTGTAATTCATTAGTAAACAACCTTTATCCAGATATTGCATCTGGATAAAGGTTGTTTACTAATATATACTAATTTCAATTTAAAAATTAGGTAAACCTTGGATTTTTATATGCTCGCATTAACACTACAAAAATGTATGAAATGTCCATGAGTTCTCCTGCCTTCCTGATTGGTTGGATTCAAAAATTATGATGTCAATAATTTTTATCAAAAAGCATGTAAATGAAGAGAAGGAGGTTAGCGGACAGATGATGACACTTAATAGGACAAATAACTATTTTGCATATGTTAATGTCGATCACTTCCATATGTTACCTCCTTCAAATAATGAACATTTTCTTAAGAAATTAAAGGTGTATCTGAATTTATCCTATCCCAGTCTCCGGCGTTTATCGTGCTTTCTAGATGGTCAATGCACACTTCACTTCACTTCAAAGTTTTTTCAATCCTTTACCACACTGTGGTTCAGGGTATTATGGCTATGTGCATATATTTGTAACAGGCAAAACGAATCCAGATAGACTTTCTGAGTCGATTTATACATGTCCTTCTGTCCGTCCGTCCATGTATTTTTGTGAGCAAAGTACAGGTAGCATTTATTTACGTACTGAATTAGGTCCATATTGATGTATGCAAAATTTTGTTGAATCGATTAAGATTTAGATATAGCTCCCATATATAGTTTCGTCCGATTTTACGTAAATAGAGCACGATACTGTCAATGTTTGTCCGATTGAGACAAAATTTTGAGATTCAGATTTTAATATAGCTCACATATATACCTTAGTCCCATTTTATGTAAATGGTGCACCAAAGATCCAGTTGTATATAGCTGCCACATACAAATGGTGCAAATTGAGGAACTTACGTCTGTTCAATTTACATGAAATATTGCATAGTGTATTGAATTGATGTAGTTCCAGGTTTAGATACGTAAAGTAAAAGAAAGACCGCAGTTGTCATTTTTTCTTCTTGTTCTTAGCATAAATACTAATTTAATGTCTATAGATGCAGAAATAAAAACAGCAAAATCAAAAATGTCGCGTGAGTGACTGAGAAAAATCCTTCGCAAATAAAGGATATGCTTGATACCTCGTATTCATGTGAAGAATATTAAAAGTTCAAAATATTAATACAATTCACAGTGTTTCCCCATTATTAGCAGTGATGTCTAATGTCATGTATATTTGAAGTCGCGTGAGTGACCGCTCTTTTGTGATCTATTTACATTACTGCAATTTTTTGAAAATATAAAAAATAATAAAATAATAAAAAAAACAAATCTGTAAATTCTATCAAAATTGACAACAGTTTTTACAGTACACCTAACACCTAAAATTATTGGAAACATGTTGTCATGTTGGCTTTAAAAACGTTTACTGGTCAACATATACGATTATCTCTGTAAATTTTCTTGTGACTGATGTATTTTATGGTAAAATATATTTTGTACTACTCGATCAATCGACTTGATATAATAAATGCCAATATTAATCGATATTTCCTCTCAAAATCGCATCGTAATTTAATTCCATCCCGTTAATGCCCACCTTTTGTACACCTTTTAGGTGTACTGTACAAATTGTTTCCAATTTTGATTTGTTTTACAGATTTTTTTGATTTTTTTTAACTGTAAATGATTTTATTGGTGCTTAGTTTACTTAAGGGAACCCCACCCATTCTCGATTTTAATTTTTCAAGATTTTCAATGGGCTGGTAAATCAATACCAATAAGATTTAAAAGAGAAGAAAAATAATTTACAAAAACATTTTGTTATTGTTTTGTTGTTGATTTTTGTAATTAAAGAAAAGTCCTTATTTTTGATGGCGGGCATGATAACTCCTCACTGGAACATCGGAATCCGAAAATTCCAACGGTGTTAGAAAGAGTACATGTCTGGCTCTCGTATGAACTAGGATTATTGACTTCGCTCTAAAATTAACAAAATGGTGGACCCTTGAAAAAATATTTTTGGAAAATCGCCGATTTTTTACCAAAAACCAAGTTAAAAAATAAGGAAGATCTTCGCCGATTGGCTTTATCCTAGTTCATACGAGAGCTATACACTCACAGAGAAACGTTGCAAAATTTGGAACCGATTGGATTATTAGTTTTTGAGTTATCGTGCCCGCCATTCGCAAAAAAATGTTTAGAGAAAAACGCGTTTAAAGTTTGAGAAGCCCTTCAGACGTCGCTTGATGCTGACACAATAAATCGTCTATATTTTCAAGAGTTCTTGAGATTTTCACTTGAAATTTTGTAGAGACATTCTTTAATCAGTGTAGATTCGAATTATATCAACAAAAATTTTTACCCCGAGAATGGGGGAGGTCCCCTTAATATAAAAATTTAAGGTGTTTCTTGCAAAAAAAATCAGTAATGTAAATATTTACACAATGTTTTTTTCTATTGTGACCACTTCAATGTTGATGTTTTTTCGTAAAAACCGTTGTGGACATATTGTATGCAATAATTTTCTATTTTCACACTAAATATCTTAAATGCAGTATATCGAAGTGTTTTGAAATAAAAAATCAAAAATACTTGCAACCAATCGAGGGCTGATAAAAAACAATTTACCACAGTTCATGTTTCAATTACGTCACCACCACTGTATGTATAGATTTTTTAGATATAAAACTGGTATATATGTAAGTACTACCCTATTAGATACCATATCTATTCAAAGGTACAAAACTCATATTTAAACGCTATTCTTTGCAATGAGAGTAGTATATCATTGGAGTTCTTAAAGTATCCGCTATTAATAATTTCCAAGCATTATAATATTTTTCTACAAAAATGTTAGAACATATACATTTATAGTTTACTTCTGCCATATTCCAATACTAAAATATTTTATTAGTATACTCGGTACTTCGGTATAGGAAATTATTTAAAGCTAGTTCTTGCTTTATTTTTTTATTTGTAATATTTTTGAGAATAACAAAATTTTTACGACAAAATGTTTACACTTAACCCTTTATGGCCCAATGTTGCTCACAGGCAACAAATGTTTTAGAGCTTATATTTAATACGCTGCTAGTAAATATATACTTTTGACTAGCATAGGCCCGCTACGTTGTTAGCGAATCTTGTTATAGTTAAACCAGTAAGGAAAGTAGTAAAGTCGGACTGGGCCGACTATATCTTTACAGATGTCGTCTTTTCGGAGGAACATTGACATGAAATTGAACGAACTTAAAAATGCGATCTATAAGTAAATCGACTAACATCAATCCTTACACATGCCATCCTGCAATCTATTCCATACTTTGTAAATAGACTTTAAGCAAACTGTGCGCACGCTATTTGGTATGCTTCACTGTTTAAAATGGAACATCAATCAAGCACCCAATGATTATTTGGTGTACAATCAACATGAATAGGTCGATTATATATGGAAGCTATGCTATACCTAAATCTGAACCGATTTTAAGGAAATTTGCCCTAGATTAATTTATATTAATTTTAGTACGTTTTGCCAATCGGCCTAGCTATGGGTCTCCACTACACCATTTAATTAAAATCGGACGAAAGTATATATAGGAGCTATATGTAAATCTGAACCAATTTCAAGAAAACTTGACACACGAAAGGTTATAGCAACTTCAGTACATTGTACGAAATTGTGTGCGGGTCGGCCAATCTTTGGTTCTTTAGTGCACAATTTACATTAAATCGGACGAAAATATATATGAGAGCTATGTCTAAATCTGAACAGATTTTTACGAAACTTAGCACATATTTTTCTGGACCCAATTCAGTACCCTATGCCAAATTTCGTGCAAATCGAAATATATATAGGGACTTTTGAGACCCATTTACCTTAAATCGGACGAAAATATATATGTGACCTATATATAAATCTGACCCGATTTTCTCAACCCTTGGCACACGTCCTTCTTGACCTAATTCATTACTTTATGCCAAATTTCGTACAAATCGAAAGATATATAGTGACTTTGGTGCCCCATTTACCTTAAATCGGACGAAAAAATCTGGACCGATTTTCACGAAACTTAGCACACATCATTCTAGACATTATTCAGTACGCTGTGCCAAATTTCGTGCAAATCGAAACATATATAGAGACTATGGTACAACATTTACATAAAATTGGAGATAACTATATATGGGAGCTATATCTAAATCTGAACTGATTTTCTCGAAACTTGGCACACACCATTCTGCACCTAAGTCAGTACTCCATGCCAAATTTGGTGCAAATCGAATGATTTATAGGGACTATGGTGCATCATTTACCTTAAATTGGACGAAACTATATATGGGAGCCATATCTAAATCTGAACCGATTTTCTCGAAACTTGGCACACACCATTCTAAGTCAGTACTCCATGCCAAATTCAATGCAAATCGAATGATATATAGGGACTTTGGTGCCCCATTTACCTTAAATGGAAGGGAAATATACATGGGAGCTATATCTAAATCTGAACCGATTTTCCCAATTTCAATAGGGTTCGTCCTTGGGCCAAATAAGTGACCTATGCCAAATTTCATCCAAATCGGATCATAAATGCGACCCGTACTTTGTTTACAATTAAACATCTACAGACGGACGGACATGCATAAATCGACTCCGAAAGTGATTCTATGCATATTCTCAAAAGGAATCATGTGTCCATCTTGTTTCCTTTTGCCTGTTACAAACATATGCACAAAGACATAATACCCTGTACCACAGTGTGGGGAAGGGTATAAAAATAAGCATTAATTTAGCTACACAATACACTTTTGTATAAGGTATAAATTTAAAACGTTTTAATTATTGGTTTTATACCTGAAATGTTTTTAAAAAATCTCAGATTTTACTCCGCATTTCTTTCGAACGGAAACGTTGATGCTTCTATCCTACTAAATCGAGTGCAACTTACTTATTTTTATATTTTCTGAAAGTGTACTATTTTCTCGATCCTCCTGATGGACCAATGCAAATAGTGTCATAATACGTTATTAAACCTTTTTTTGTTTCTTTCGAAAATTTAATATTAATGGTAAAATATGTAGTACATTTTAGTACTTATAGTAGTACCCTTAGTACGAATTACAATTTTACACAGTGCATAATTTACTATGCAGAGACTTGTATAATAATGGAAGATTTCCATTAAAATTTCAGAAATTTAATATTTCTGCTGCGTTACTTGTTACAAATATCCTCAACATAAAGATCCAGCGCATTTGCGTTTAAAAGTGCCTACACTTTAGTACTTGTTGTGTTCAGCCCTCCGTTTTTTACCACATTGGAAGTTTTAACAAAAATTCACATAATCATTCGTTATGGGATTGGAAACCGTTAGTAATTTTTAGTAAAAATGTTCGAAAAATATTTTCATAAAACATTTTATTTGCCATAGTCAAGGATAAGTACTCAAATTCGATATCTGTCTCTAACCTTTCCTATTTAGTACTTTATACTAAAATTTAAAGTATTTAGTACTTTAAGTACAAATGTCAAACAAAATTGCGAAAAGCATTGTTTTTCATAGAAAATGTCTTGTACCAAATTATATATCCACCCGTACCGTCCTATACAATGTGTTGTACTTTTAGTACATGTTAGAACTTATTTCTGCAAAAATATGTATAAATTTTTATTTCATAGTTTCAGATAACTATTTAAAAGTTCCTATCTTTATCTGTTCTACCGTACACAATATTTAGTACCTGTATTCCATTCGTATTATGTTTGTTTATAAATATACAAAACTGCATACAGATTTTTTTGTGTATTTTCGGTGTGATTTCCTTTTATTTGTAGTGAGAATTGGTCATTTTTGTACTCTAAAATTATATTTTTTACCATTCACTGTGGTACAATTTTCTAAAAATATTTATTTTATAGTTAAGAACATACAAAATTTCAGATTTCAATCTCTAACTAATCCATTATAAGTTAATATTTTGCACCATTTTAGTACTAATTTCAAATATATACTACTGTATAGCATAGTATTTGTAATAGTTAAAACTATGTACCGCGTTTCTATTCCTTTCGGTTCCATTATACGACAGTATTTAGTACAAATATCAAAAGAATTATACATAGCATTCTATTTGCAATAGAGTGAGCTACATACTAAATTTCATATTGCTATTTCTACCAGTTCCATTGTATTTTATTATTTAGTACTTTTAATCAAAACTTTAGTACTAACTTTAGTACAAATTTCAGAGCTCTACTTCCAACAGTTCCGGCTTTATACAGTTTAGTACTTTTTAGTACCTTTTAGTACTAATTTCCAAAAAAATATTTTTGCACCTCATTGTAATAGCTCTAGTCACGTAGAAGTTTAATGTATGTATCTCTACCGATTCCATTCAAATATAATTTTTAGTACTTTTAGTACCTCTTAGTACCAAATTCCAAAATTTTATCACACATACCACTTCGCTTATCTTAGGCAAAGATGCATACCAAATTTCAGAATTCTACATCTAACCATTCCCGCGCAATTCAGTTTTTAGTACCTTTTAGTACGAATTTCCAAAAACCCCGCCTTATCATACGCCTCCCCACCAAATCCGACGTACATGCCAAATTTCAAGTTTCTAGCTTTAGCCGTTTCGTCTGGGCGTTGATGATCAGTCAGTCACTTATAACGCAACTCTTTTATATACAGATTACATATGGTAATACACATCAAATGAAAAATCTTAACAATTCAAATTTTTGGTCCAACTATGAGTGCAAAAGATATGTACAGTACCAATTTGTGAATATAGCCTAAATTATTTAAATGGTTTCGTATTTGAAATGAACGAATTTTATCGATTAAATTATTTTTGATTCTTGTAAAAAAACGTCGATATTGCATATCCTTTTCTTGATATTGGACTTTTATTTTTCGGAAATAAGGCACTGTATCTCCCGAATGCAAGAATGTAGCGACGTCAAATTTTGGTCGTATCCTATTTAGGATAGTTGCATTTAATATGTGCACAGAAAATATTTCTATAGTCACGGAAATAATGTAGATAAAAATGTTACATTATCATACACGTTTTTATAAGGAAAAAGCTTAGCAAACACAACCTATAGACACCAGAGCACAATTTGGGAATTGGCTAATTTTAGTGTACAGTACATTTATTAACTACACTTCTTATATAGTGCAATTCTATTTCATATGTCTACCTTTATCATTTTCATAAAAACAAATTGCGAATTGGCAACACCTATAGAAAAGTGGTTTGTATACTTAGTAAACGAAATATTCACCATTGGATAATATACATCTGCGGTTTGTATATTTACTAAAATTTTGTTATCATTGCCATTTTCACCATTGTCTATTTTCAACATGGGCCAAAAAAAGGGCCAATTTGCATGGGGGCTACTGTTTCCCCAGCCCCTATCAAAAAATGTAGTTACCACAAATGTACTCAAAAACGACTGTGAAAATTTCATAAAAATCGGTTCAGTAGTTTAGGAGTCTGATCAAACAAACAAACAAACAAACAGAAATTCATTTATATAATATATATATATATATTCTTCTAAGCTTAAGAATCCTGAAAATTCCTTCACAAATTCGATAGATTTAGTTTGCAATTAAAGAAAGTTAACATGAAACTGCATGCGTGCCTTTTGTCTATCATTTTGGATTTAAACAGTCAAGTGGTAAGTTCCAGTAGAAAGATACAACCTCAATATAACATCAAATCTTTCAAGTTTCTGCTGTTGGTGTTTTTGTTGTCTTATTATATGCATAGTTAAGGCAAGAGAAAACTATGAAAGAAAAGTTGAATACTAGTGCAATGTGTCATTTTCGCAACTTCGATGGGAAAATGCGACAAAAATCACGGAAACACCAAAAAAGGGTGTGAGGGGGATTATGTTAAAACGTTTGCAAAGACGTTGTCAACCCCCAAAATTCCTTGAAGATACAGAAATTTAGGGGGTGCTATGTGGTTATATTTTTCCATTTAGGGGTTTCGAAGATAACAATATATTTCATTAATTTTCATTGTTTTTAGCTTAAATAGTGGTGTAGTGAATATAAATGTAGACATAGGGTGGTTCTTGAAGATTTATACAGTGAAAGCACCAAACCAGTGCGTCCAAAAAGATAATGGCTAAAAATCAGAATATAATAAATACACTCAAAGCTGCAATAGTAAACATGACGCGAGGGCAGTGATGATTTATTTTTCAGGTTTACAAAATTGATCCACAAATCGTCATTCTTCGTAGTGTGAATACTATTTACGAACATTTTAATTTTTTCTTTATTGTGTGAAATTCTTATAAATATGCTTTTTTTGTTTAAATTCATTTCTAAATGTTATTATTGTAGTAATATTATTTTAGCTGGTTTATTTTTGTTGTCTGCAGTGTGACAAAGTTCATCTGCATCCTTCTCAAAACAATAAGGACAAGTGTTATTTCACCATCTGTAGCTACTTCTTGTTAATACCATTGTTATCATCATTTTTATTTTACGCAATGTTTAATTCGTTTCGCGACACAAAAGAAACGTCGAAAGAACGAATGTTTTATTCATGTCTGAGTTTTCCTTGAAAATGTCTGTGTGGAACATATCTAACAATGATGCTTTGTTTGTAAGGAATTTTAAAAATATATAAGATGAGTAGATTAAAATAAAATTTTTATTTATAAACAGCTGTCGTTCTGGTTACAAAAAGAAATGTCTTACATATAATGGCTTATGTAAAAACATTCTTTTGGAAAAAATTGTTTGTATAGCTCTACTTTTTGGTATGTCCCCAATATAACAATCCCGTTCATCATTCATTACATCTATTTCCATTGGGTCAGTCAGTACTCTTAGCGATGCACTTCAGAATTTCTGAAGTCCAGTGAAAAATATTGTTTGCAAATATTCTTTAATTTATATACCCCCTGATCGGATTATTTAAGGTTTTGAAGTTATTATTTTTTTTTTAATAATCTGACTGTTAAATTATATGAATATCGTTGTGATTCTATATATTTTATTGTTTATTATCATAAGAAACAACTGCGGAGAATATAGGTGTGTCATCAAGTTTGTTCGTAAAAAAAAATTAAAGCATCAAATACACTTTTCAACTACTTCCGCTTGTTTACTTTTTGCGGAGTTTGCGGATGTTCAATCCATATCGTGAACCCACATTAGGCCAGACAAGATAAAGATATATCCTTGCATTTTTGAAGGATCATTGACATAAAATTTGACGAAATTAAATATGTAATATGTATACTAGGTGGACCCGTGGCACTTGCCAAAGTTATCAACTTTAAATTTCAATATATATACATACACATGAATTTTATGTATTTCAACCATATCCACATCGTTCCAAAATATATCCTCATCGGATCCGTATTTGCACCCAGTCTTAAAATACTATTATAGCAAATGTACATACATATAATCTTTCAGATGTATGAATACTTTTGATGCTATTACTCCAAATCCACGCGGGCTTTTAAAAGTTAGTCTAACTATGTTACTTCCATGGGATCGCATGACGTACTGTGAACATTTAAGTAAAATCTGTTCAGTGTTTTTTGAGTCCACAAACAATATATTTTCTATATACATATAGATTTCTGACAAACTTTTAAGCCGTTATCTATTTACAGTTTTTAAGATATACGCATATTCAGACTCTATACTATAACTGCTCATCCACGGGGAATTTTTGAAGTTTGTCTAATGTTACTTTCAGGGCATGTCATGAAGTACAGAATATATCTCATTAGCCCTTTGTTACCCAATGTTGCCCACATGCAACAAAATGTTTTAGAGATTAAATTCAATTTGCAGCTAGCAAATAGATATATATACTTTGGATTTCATATGTCAAGACCTGATTCTGAACGACACATATCAAATCAAAAATTTTAAAAATTAAAATTTTTGGTAATGTTGTGAGTTTTACACTAAAGAGACCAGTAAGGAAAGTAGTAAAGTCGGACTGAGCCGACATATGATACCCTTCATCAATTTAGCTATATTCTACATATGTATCATAACAGACGTTCGAAGGAACATTGACGTGACATTGAACGAACTTAAATATGTCATCCTTATCTATATGTAAATCGACTGACATCAATCCCTACACTGCCTGTGTCATTCTGCAGCCTATGCTAAATTTTGAAAATCGATTTAAAGCAGACATGAGACACACTATTTGATATGCTGCACTGCTTCAAATTTAATCTCAATATAAGCATGAATAGGTCGAAATTATATGTGGAAGCTATGCTATATCTATACCTGAACCGATTTCAAGAAAACTTGCCAGAGATAAATTTATATTAACTTTAGTACGCTGTATCAATCGGTCTAGCTATGGATATTTAATGCACCATTTACTTAAAATCGGACGAAAATATATATAGGAGGTATATGCAACTTAGTCACATCATTCTAGACTTAATTTAGTACATTTTGCCAAAAATCGTGTAAATGGGGAAATATATAGCAGAGTCCCTATATATTTCCCAATTTACACGATTTTCTAAATCTGAACCGATTTGCACGAAACTTAGCAAACATCAAGTTAGACTTAATTCTGTACACTGTACCAAATTTCGTGCAACTCGAAAATATATATGGGAGCTATATCTACATCTGTACCGATTTTCACGAAACTTAGCACACATCATTCTAGACATAATTAAGTGCGCTGTACCAAATTTCGGGCAAATCGATAGATATATAGGGAATTTGCTGCACCATATACATTAAATCGGACGAAAATATATATGGGAGCTATATCTAAATCAGAACCGTTTTTCATAGGGTTCGTCCTTGGGCCAAATTAATGAGTTGTACTAAATTTCATCCAAATCAGATTATAAATGCGAAATGTACTGTGATGAACATATTTATGTTCACAAAAATAGTATAAAAGCGTTAAATTGCACGAACTGGGCTATAACCCGAAGGTTGATTAACTGACCATATAATGGAATATGTTCACGATAAACATTAATAACAGAACAGGCATTTGCACGTTCAAAACAAAATTATTGTTGCCAAAATGATAATATCTAAAAAAATCCTCCTTTAAAACGGCACGTTTCAATTTTTAGCAGAATTTTCCTACCGAAATAGGCATTCCGTGTTATTTGTGGACAAAAAAATCTGACATATGTTATTTGTTATTTTATATTTCGATAATAGTCGTCAACCTGTTGGTAAATGTGATTTGAAATATTTGAATCAGAGCGAAAACATTTTGCCGCAACACAACAGCAACGATAACTTCAGGCAATGTTAAAAAATATAATGTGTGTTTCAATAGATGTCTGACAGAAAATGAATGTCTAGCCGGTAAATATTATGAGGAATCAAGTACCACATTGAACAACTTAAACGTAATCGAAAAGAAATAACCAGTGAGCGGAGCAGTATAGTCGGACGGGGCCGACCATACGATACCCTACACAACTTCCATGAAAATCTAAGTTTCGGTGGTTGTATATTCTGAGATTGGGCAATATTTCGCGATATTTGCACACTTTTGACTGGCTAGAGGTCAGCAAATGTTACTAATAATCAGTAAGCCCCTCTAATTATTTGTTCAGATTCCCTTCACCGTGGGTTGTGTTGTGATGTTCGGCTTTCGACACGAAGAAAGAATTTAAAAGCGATAGGTAATAGGTTACTAAATAATATATGAATACGTAAGCGCCTGTAAATATTTAAGTGTAACTCCCGCAGCCGAGTACCTACAAGTATATAATTGGTATCAATTTTAAGGTCAACCACTCCTCTTGGATATACTATCAACTTGTCGGGACTATGTCCTTCAGTGGTAAATATATACGCTATAGAATACAAATTTTGCCATTTTTCACACAAAAGTTAGGGTCGATTTGACCCGCTAAATATTGACCGATCATTATTAAAACAGGCATGCTTACCCCCTTCTCCATGCAAAAATTTGCGGTGTTTGGGCCATAATTGCGGCCTCTGGAGCGACCAGAAAAACCGACAAAAATAAAGCTTTTGGTCCATTTCATACCCTAAATATTAACCGATCTTTTCCAAAAACAATAGGGGTCTTCATTGGCCAGAAACTATACTACATGCAAAATTTCGTGAAAATTGGTCCATAACTGTGGCCTGTATCGTGTTTACAAATTATAATGGACAGACGGACGGACGGACACACATGTCTAGATTGATTCAGCTAGTCGAGATATGGCGATCGGTATACTTAAAGGTGGGTCTAGGACCAATATTTCGCGGCGTTACAAACTTTTGGGGCTGCACAAAGCTATAATACCCTGACAACATAGTTGTGTAGGGTATAAAAATGGCACATATTGCCGAACAATGAAAAAAGGAACCTGTAAATGAAAGCATTCTTTTTAAACCAATATTAAATTTATGTGAGCTTTAGGTCCGTGGTATGTAGTAAATAAATCGATAACGTGAGAAAAATGTTTAATAACTAAAACTTCTAGTTTTACTGGTAAAAAAAGTTTAAGGGAACCCCCCCTCCCCATTTTCGATTTTAATTTTTCAAGATTTTCAATGGGTTGGTAAATCAATACCAATGCTTGTTAAGGTTTGTAACTTTGCACATATATAATTGAAGATTTAAAAGAGAAGAGAAATAATTTACAAAAAAAAATTTGTTATTGTTTTGTTGTTGATTTTTGTAATTAAAGAAAAGACCTTATTTTTGATGGCGGGCATGATAACTCCTCACTGGAACATCGGAATCCGAAAATTCCAACGGTGTTAGAAAGAGTACATGTCTGGCTCTCGTATGAAATAGAATTATTGACTTCGCTCTAAAATTAACAAAATGGTGGACCTTTGAAAAAATATTTTTGGAAAATCGCCGATTTTTTATCAAAAACCAAGTTAAAAAATAAGGAAGATCTTCACCGATTGGCTTTATCCACCAATTAGCTATACACTCCCAGAGAAACGTTGCAAAATTTGGAACCGATTGGATTATTAGTTTTTGAGATATCGTGCCCGCCATTCACAAAAAAATGTTTAGAGAAAAACGCGTTTAAAGTTTGAGAAGCCCTTCAGCCGTCACCTGATGCTGACACAATAAATCGGATATATCTTCAAGAGTTCTTGAGATTTTCACTAGAAATTTTGTAGGGACATTCTTTAATTAGTGTAGATTCGAATTATATCAACAAAAATTTTGACTCCAAGAATGGGGGGTCCCCTTAAACGGATAAACCAAAAAATTATAAGCCTCTTTGAATATACTCCAAATCCTTTTAATAAATCCAATTATACTCACAAACCAAATATTTGTGGTGCAATTTATTGACATTATCTTCAACGCCGCAAAGTGCCAACATCTTCGTGGTCGCCATAACATAGATGTTTCTTTGCTGGATGCTCGTTTAATGCTGATGCCAGTAAGTCTCGCCGTTTCCTTACTTATCCTTGAGCACTGGTCTTCTTCAGATTGCTGTTTTAAATTGAACATAGCAACGAAAGGTAGCACCAGATGAATGCAAATGGAAATCCCCACTTTGAAAGGGGAATATAAATTTGGGTTTTTAATTAAGATTGCATAAGTTGCATCATTATTACTTATTAGAGGTATAATAAGAGCCTTAATCATCAGTTGTAATTCCATTAATTTGTAATTAAAGTCGGAAATAAATCTGAGATCTTTTTCTCTTTGTATTTAAACATGTAAAAATTATAAACAATACAACGCCCCATTATTAAAGATATACAAAGCGTTAATGACCATTTAAAAATAAAATATTATTTCACAATATATATGAATAATATTCTTGGTGGAATTTTAAAAAGTAACAGTTTACCTTGTTATTTTTGACAAATTATTCAAGCATTTGCAGACAAACGTATACCTTTCCTACTGCAGTCGTCCGGAAATGTCATATTGCAATGCATTCGGGGCACTATATTTCATTTCCAATGAAGTAGGAATGTATTTGCAAAATGTCAATGAATGACCTCCCAAAAGTATTTCAAAATAGTACATAAGGAATGTTCAAAATGATATTTCCTCTTCCTAACGGTGATGAGTATTCAAGTATGTATGTCTAATTGGGATTTAAAGTTACATTAAAAACGTAAAATAAAATAATTAGTATACATTTACAAAACCTCAAATCAAACACACTCTACTAATTGCTTAATTGTTCGGACAAATATATCATTAATTGATTTATATTTTCTTTTACAGCAATTACTTACAGTTGTTATAGCATCATATTATACATTGCATATCATTAATTGGATATAGTAACCATACATAGTATAACACAAACACACACATTTATTCTATAATGACCATTGTGTTCAATTTTAATTGTGTTCAATGTTAACATGAGTGAAGTTGTTTTTCAAATTATTGAACTTGTAAAATTGAAATTGGTAAGAACCGTTTCAGATTTAGATATTGTCCACAAATACCCAAACTATGTTTAAAATGGGGAATATTAATTTCTTATGCGTTACAGCATATCTTAACCCTTTTGGCCCAATTTTGCCCACAGGCAACAACACGTTTTAGAGCTCACATTTAAGACTCGGCTAGATGCCAACGTGGCATCACTTCACGGGGCGAAGTATCAACAACAGCAATCGGTGTATATTGTTGCGACATGGAAAAAGAGTATAGTTTCCAAGGGCTATTTACTAAATGAACCTTACAAAATTCCGTCTATATGGGACAAACATAGACTCTTCAGTAAATATATGTCGGAGCAATATTTAACCAGAACCGATTTCAACAAACCTTAACACACATCATTCATACTCAACTATATTCGCCTTTCAAACTTTCGTATAAATCTAAGAAACATAGGCTGTTTGGTCAATATCGGACGAAAACATATATGGGAGCTATATCTGCATCTGAAGCGATTTAAGCAAAACATAACACGCAACATTCTTGACTTAATTCAGAACATTATGCAATATTTTGTCTCAATAGGGCAAACATTGGGAAGTTAAGGTACCATTCAGATAAAATCGGACAAAACTATATATGGCAGCTATATCAAAATCCGAACCGGTTTCAACAAAACTTCATGTACGTCAACTTGTTGTAATTTGAATAATATCTCAATAGGACAAGCCTTGGGAGTTTGGTGGACAATTTACATTAAGTCGAATGAAACTATATATGGGAGCTATATCTACAGACCTGAGGAGTTTGTTGCATCATCTAGATAAAATTGGACGAATATATATCGTATCTAATCTGAACGGATTTTCTCCAATTTCAATAGGGTTCGCCCTTGGTCCAAATGAGCCAAATTATAAATACGACCTGTACTTTGTTTACAATTTCACATCAACCGACGGACGGACATGCATGAAACAATTCAGAAATTTATACTGTACCACAGTGTAATGCAGAGCATAAAAATATAAAATTGCTACGTTCTGATATTGTACATTCAAAATATATGGGCAATTTTGCCAATTTTTATACCCTACACAACTATGTTGTCAGGGTATTATAGCTTTGTGCAGCCCCAAGAGTTTGTATACCGATCGTCATATCTCGACTAGCTGAATCGATCTAGACATGTGTGTGCGTCCGTCCGTCCATTATAATTTGTAAACACGATACAGGCCACAGTTATGGACCAATCTTCACGAAATTTTGCATGTAGGATGGGTTCTACCCAATGAAGACCCCTATTTTTTGAATATTTAGGGGATGAAATGGATCAAAAACTTCTTTTTGTCTGTTTTTCTGGTCGCTCCAGAGGCCACAATTATGGCCTAAACATTTTTGCATGGAGATCGGAATCGGGCAAAAGAATAAGCATGCCTGTTTTGATAAAGATTTGTCAATATTTAGTGGATCAAATGGACCCATATTTTTGTGTGAAAATTGACAACATTTGTATTCTATGTCATATTTTTACTCCTGAAGCACATAGACCCGAGAAATTGATAGTATATCCAAGAGGAGTTGTTGGCCTTTAAATTGATACCAATTATATTGGCGTATGTACTCGGATGTAGGAGTTAAATTTAAATATTTACAGGTGCTTGCGTATTTATATATTATGCAGTAACACATTACCACAATAGAGGGCGGAAATATAGCGCTCATCGCTTTGAAAATTTGCTTGAGGATCCAGGTATGGTCAAGGACAACGCCTATAATTTTCAGTGATGATCAGATAAAATACGACCTGTACTTTGTTTACAATTTAACATCGACGGACGGACATGCATAAATCGACATCCGATTTTGGTGTGCATCCTAAAAAACTACATCGATCTATATACATTTCAATGCGATCCATTAAGAACCATGGATGACCCAGCTCACTCCATTTTTGAGATAACTTGGGTACATTCTCTCTTTTATACCCTCCACCATAGTATGGAGGGTATATTAGTTTTGTTTTTCCGTTTCTAACGCATCGAAATAATCATTTCCGACCCTATAAAGTATATATATTCTTGATCAGCGTAAAATTCGAAGACGACCTAAGCATGTCCGTCAGTGCGTATTTCTGTTGTAATCATTCTAGCGTCTAAACGAATTGAGATAGAGCCCCAAAATTTTTTGTCTGCAGGCAGGTCAAGTTCGAAGATGGGCTATATTGGTCCACGTTTAGGCATAGCTCCCATATAAGGGTTCCCCCCAATTTTCGGTATTTTGAAGTTCTTGAGCGTGTTTTTCAACCGAATTCGCTGAAATTTGGTACTTTGAATTCTTATTATAAATATAGGTCCACTTTTTCTGGGGGGTTTGGTGAATTGGTGAAAATGTAGTAATTTGAGTTCCTCTTGGGTAGCAAATTTCTTCACAAAAATTTTTGCGATATTTTGGGGGCTTTGATCGCATTTTTCGACCGAATTAGGGTTCTTGAGCGCGGCATTCAACGGAATTCGCTGAAATTTGGTACATTGGGCTCTTATTGGGTACCAAATTTCCCCACTAAAATTTATAAATATAGGTCCACTTTTTCTGGTAGCCCCCATATAAGGGTACCTCCTAATTTCCAGTTTATGGGGGGTTTTGACCGGATTTTTTCACCGAATTGGCTGTAATTTAGTAATTTGAGTTCTTATTGGGTAGCAAATCTCTCCACAAAATATTATAAATATAGGTCAATTTCTTCGGGTAGTCCCCATATAAGGGTACCCCCAATTTTCGATATTTTGAGGTTCTTGAGCGCGTTTTTTAACCGAATGTACTGAATTAAGTCTAAAACTATGTGTGTTAAATTTTGTGGACATCGGTTCAGATTTAGATATAGCTCCCATATATATATTCGTGCGATTTTCGGTTAATAGTGCACCAAAGCCCCTTTGTATCCTTCGATTTACACGAAATTTCGCATAGCGTGCTTAATTAAGTCTAGAACGATGTGTGTTAAATTTCGTGAAAATCGGTAGGGAATTACAGTTAGGATAGGTTGGAGAAAGAGGGAACATAGACATGAAGTTGTTAGGATACATATGTACAATATACCCAAAGTGGTGAAGGGTATCATATAGTCGGCCCAGTCCGACTTTATTACTTTCCTTACTGGTTTATATTAAAATAGTTATCTGGTTTGTTCCGTGTGTTGGGGTTGGGTAGTCGTTACGGGGAATATCCAATTTTTACCCTGCAAAGACTATTTAGCCATCTGCTGTAAGCATTCCGCCTTCTAAAGATATTGTGATAAAAGAAAACTCAAACATGGCGATGATGGAATATATCGGCATCTCCTCAATATAGTGATACCTCCTGAAGGAAAGAATTGAGATAAACAATTAAAATGTTGGGTTCAATATTGGCATATTCCGGTCATTAATTAGGTATAGCCCTCATATAATGATTTCTCCAAATATTCACTGTCTCCTACACTATGCAATCAATATTGGTCCCCCTTTAGGCATAGTCTCATATAGCTTTGTAATCTAAGTTACTGTAGTTTGAGGATTTTATACTCTACCATGCGTTATCAGTATCAGTCCACTTTTTGGATCTTACAGATTTTTGGAAAAATCCCCATTAAAAATTGCTGAAGTTTGTATTTGGTGTACATAATGATTTACATAAATCGGTTTGTAGAATTATCGGTATATGCCCACTTTTTGGTATGTTCCCTATATTTTCATTGCATGTATCTGTCAGTATAACTATGGTGGAGGGTATCCAAAGTTCGGCCCGGCCGAACTTAACGCTTTTTTACTTGTTAAAGTTCAGTTTTCGCAAAAGTTCACAATCCGAATAAGGTCATTTATTGATGCGGAAATAATTCACCGAAAATGCAATTAAATCGGCGATATATTCAAAAACATTTTCTTTGCCAAATTTTGTGTTTTCGGATGAGTACTACTCTAAAGCCGTACATACTACATACACAAAATATATATCAAATTATTCAGATTCGCGACTACAACAATCCTATAATTGATGTTTTTGAAATTCCTGATTGCGCATTGAAATTAAAAGCAAAATTAAAAAAAAAACACTCAAAATCGAGCTTCAAAATGTCAGCATCATTTAAAGGCAGATGCAGATATATTTGCGAAAAACGATACATAAGGAGCGTACTCCTTATTGTGTAGGCTTCTACTTTTACTTTAGCAGGAAGGCCGCGACATGAGTGGCTTAGGCACAAATCGAGAAAAATATAAAAAAATTGTGTTGCCTCACCCCGTTTTTACCAATTTCTTTACATTAAGGGGAACCCCCTCCATTCTCGGTGTCAAAAAATTTTATTTATTTTTTCGAATCTACACTAATTCAAGAATGTCTCTACAAAATTTCAAGTGAAAATCTCAAGAACTCTTCAAGATATAGTCGATTTAAAAAATAATAATCCGATCGATTCCAAACGTTGGAACGTTTCTCTGTGAGTGTATAGCTATCGTATGAACTAGGATAAATCCAATCGGTCGAGATCCTCCTTATTTTTTAACTTGGTTTGTGGTAAAAAATAAGCGATTTTTCAAAAATATGTTTTTAAAGTTCCCCAGATTGTTGATTTTTGAGCGAAGCCAATAATCCTAGTTCATACGTGAGCCAGACATGTACCCTTTCTAACACCGTTGGAATTTTCGGATTCCGATGTTCCAGTGAGGAGTTAGGAAAGGAAAATAGCAAACTTTTGCAGCAATTTAAGCGAATGTTCCTTTCCCGTTTTCATTCACTCTACACCATCCCTCTACAGAGTAACAAAAAATGAACACTTACACATACCTATCATACACTGTGTTGATGGCTTTGAGGATTTGTAATGTAAAGTATAATTTTTCTTCGTTTTTTTTTTTTTTTTTTTTTTTGTATATTTTCCCTATTATTATCATCAAGCTCCTAGACGTCCTTCATCGTATTCCTTTTCCTAAAAAATATGCAAAATGTTGAAAGCGGCTTATGTCTGCATATTTCATTGAGTTTATTTTGTTTTGCGTTCCCATTTTTGTTTGTTTGTAGGTTTTGAAATGTGTTGAAGTTTTCTATTTATATTTAACCATGATTTTCACGTTGATGGCGACTAAGTAAACATGGGACATGGTTTGTTATACTTGCTCAATAACAGTTACAAAAGCTAGTAAATAGGTTCACATATTTTAAGAAGAATAATCAAAGTAGGCGACATACTGGAATAAACAAGATAATATATTTGGACAGCTTCTAAAAGAAAATAAACAAGATAGACCCATGGTTCGTTTAGAGAATGTGAATAGAATTACTTTCTGAGCCGATGTATGCATGTCTGCCCGCCTGTAGATGTTATATTGTAAAAAAAAGTACAGGTCGCATTTATAATTCTATTTGGATGAAATTTGGCACAAGTCAGTTATTTGGCCCAAGGGCGAACCATTTGAAATCGGTTCACGTTTAGATATAGCTCCCATATATCTAAACGTATTCGATGTTCATGAAATTTTGCACAATATACTGAATTGAGTCTAGAATGACGCATGTTAAGTTTCGAGAAAATCATCGCACTGAATTAAGTTGAAAATAATGGGTGCTAAGTTTCATGAAAATCGGTTCAAAGATTTAGATATAGCCCACATATATATATTTTCGTCCAATTTTAAGTCGACTTGCACGAATTTCATATACTCTTTGCGTCTTTGCCATATGAAATGAAGCGTTCTTCTTATTATGGTATGTTTTAACATACATATATCTGTGTTGTAATCAAAAATTATTTTATTATTTTTATGGTCAAGATACTGACAAAATTTAAATGGGGTATAATATTGCATTAACTTTATTTTTGAATTAGAATTGAATTTATATTCGTCAATTTCAATTCCAACGGACATCACATTAAAAACTGAAAACATTTAATATGTTTTGCAAAGTATTTTAAAGATCTCACTAACATTACAGATCAGCGTGCAAATTTTTTTTAGTTTCGTTCAAATTATTGTCAAACTTAAATTAAGCATTAATGCTAACAGTACAATCCATAGTTTTTCTACAGTTTCATAATTTCTTAACAGTTTTCGCAATACAGTGTAAAACAAAATATGCAACATAAGATCCGACACATATCCAAGGATATTTAACACTTTTTATATATTACTTAATTATGCTATTTTCGTAGAAACTGAGTA
Source organism: Musca vetustissima (assembly GCF_032173495.1). Classification (NCBI taxonomy): domain Eukaryota; kingdom Metazoa; phylum Arthropoda; class Insecta; order Diptera; family Muscidae; genus Musca; species Musca vetustissima. The sequence continues at coordinate 3,364 of NW_026883289.1, read as the reverse complement.
ATATTTATAATTTTACGCAGATGGTCCACCAACATCTGAATGCCAACAAATGTGGAAGAAGGAAAATAATAATTGACTAAATACACCTTATAACCAGTGAGCGGAGCAGTATAGTCGGGCGGGGCCGACCATACGATACCCTACACAACTTCCATGAAAATCTAACTTTCTGTGGTTCTATATACTGAGATTGGGCAATATTTCGCGATATTCGCACACTTTTGACCAGCTAGAGGTCAGCAAATGTTACTAATAATCAGTACAGCACCTCTAATTACTTGTCCAGATTCCCTTCACCGTGGGTTGTGTTGTGATGTTCGGCTTTCGACTCGAAAAGTACAAATAATTAACTTGTCGGTCCACTTCATCCGAAAAATATTTTCTGATCATCACCTAACATTTTAGGCGCTGTCCTTGACCATAACTGGAACCTCATGGAACATTTCAAAGCGATCAGCGCTATATTTCCGCCCACCAGTGTGGTAATATGTTACTAAATAATATATGAATACTTAAGCACCTGTAAATATTTAAGTGTAACTCCCGCATCCGAGTACCTACTACAATAAAATTGGTATCAATTTACAGGTCAACCACTCCTCTTGGATATACTATCAATTTCTCGGGTCTATGTCCTTCAATGTTAAATATATACGCTATAGAATACAAATTTTGTCATTTTTCACCCAAAAGTTAGGGTCCATTTAACCCGCCAAATAATGACCGATCTTTATCAAAACAGGCATGCTTGTTCTTTGGCCCGAGCGGTGTTTGGGCATAATTGCGGCCTCTGGATCTCAGAAAAACCGACAAAAATAAAGTTTTTGGTCCATTTCATCCTCTAAATATTAACCGATCTTTTCCAATAGGGGTCTTCATTGGCCAGAACCCATCCTACATGCAAAATTTCGTGAAGATTGGTCCATAACTGCGGCCTGTATCGTGTTTACAAATTATAATGGACAGACGGACGGACACACATGTCTAGATCGACTCAGCTAGTCGAGATATGCCGATCGGTATACTTAAAGGTAGGTCTAGGACCAATATTTCGCGGCGTTACAAACTTTTGGAGCTGCACAAAGCTATAATACCCTGACAACATAGTTGTGTAGGGTATAAAATATAAAACAAATGTTTACTTGAATCCTAAAAAGCCATCAAAGTAAGTATTATAGAATTTTGCTCCTAACTGAAAGAATGGGTATATATTTATAGTTGTACGAAATGCAATTCAGATTGAAATGCCAAGGAGACTAAGCCCAAATTTTGCATATGCTTCAGTGCGGCAGTGCGAATCTGCAACATTTCAAAAAATTATATTTATGGACATTTTATAGCATGCAATATACACATATAACAAAGAATATACATTAAGAAATTCATATAAAATAAATATCATATAAAGTGTATCCTGAGTTGTTAGAAACAAAAAAAAAAAAAAAAAAACAGTGAGCGGAGCAGTATAGTCGGACGGGGCCGACCATACGATACCCTACACAACTACCACGGAACTCAAATTTTCTGCGAATGTTTATTCCGAGCCTGGGCAATATTTCGTGATATTTGCACCCTCTTGCCCGATTAGAGATAAACAGCACATTATCCTCACACTGACATATTTTCCGAATATTACGAGTATTCAGTACAGCTATTGTCCAGATTCCCTTTACCGTGGGTTGTGTTGTGATGATCGGCTTTCATTTGTGGTCTACAGATCGACTCGAAAATAACACAAAAAATTAAGTTTTTGGTCCACTTCATTCCAAAATTATTATCTGATCATCACCGAAAATTATAGGCGTTGTCCTTGACCATACCTGGAATCTCATGGAACATTTCAAAGCGATCAGCGCTATAGTTCCGCTCTCTAGAGTGATAATGGGTTACAATATAATATAGGAATACGGAGATACCTGTAAATATTTAGGTGTAACTCCCACATCCGAGCACATACAACAATATAATTGGTCTTAATTTAAAGGTCAACCACTCCTCTTGGATATAATATCAACTTCTCGGCTCTATGTCCTTCAGTGGTAAATATATATGCTATAGAATACAAATTTTGTCATTTTTCACACAAAAGTCAGGGTCCATTTGACCCGCTAAATATTGACCAATCTTTATCAAAACAGGCATGCATATTCTTTGACCCGATCCCCTTCTCCATGCAAAATTTCACGAAGTTCGGGCCATTATTGCGGCCTATGGAGCGACCAGAAAACCCGAAAAAAAATTAGTATTTGGTCCATTTCATCCCCTAAATATTAACCGATCTTTCCCAAAAACAATAGGGGTCTTCATTGGCCAGAACCCATCCTACATGCAAAATTTCGTGAAGATTGGTCCATAACTGTGGCCTGTATCGTGTTTACAAATTATAATGGACAGACGGACGGACACACATGTCTAGATCGACTTAGCTAGTCGAGATATGACGATCGGTATACTAAAAGGTGGGTCTAGGACCAATATTTCGCGGCGTTACAAACATTTGGGGCTGCACAAAGCTATAATACCCTGACAACATAGTTGTGTAGGGTATAACAAACTGCTAAACCTTTGCATACATCTACTCATCCTTACCATAATCATTGGATTTTCATTTAAAAATGTCATTAGCCATGAAGAAAATCCGTAACCCTACACATTTTAGTTACAGTTTCATAATCTTCTATATTATTATGTTCTTACCCGTTAACATTCCGACGATTTTGACGGAATGTCATACATGGAAATATATGTCATTTACGTAACTATTTCTGACGAACTACCTCTGTTTACAACAAATCACGAACATTGATTGAAAATATTATTCAAAAGAAAGCAAGCATTTGCCAGAATAAATTTATCAAATCGAAGATTCTAAAAATATGGACAGATATTGGTTACATTTTGTGGGTTTAAACATGTCTCTAGAATCCTCAAATACCGCAAATTGGAGTGTCAACGAAGGATATATCCCATCTGCGAACTTGACCTACCCTCAGAGAAAATAGTCTTTATGAAAAGTTATGGCGATTTCTTTAGAAACTCGAGATTATCCAAGTACACAAAATTTGATTCAATAAAGACATCATTATTCCCTTCTCCCAGATATCAATAGCAACGTAAACAATTTGATAGTAAGCTTTATGTCGAGACACCAATATGCATTTGCATAATTCTTCGGACCTGCATTCCATTTGAATCATTATTGTAATACACCTGTTGATATCAGTGAGAGTCTGATTTGATATTGAATCAAAATCGCTTATTAACCTGCTTTCATAATTCACAGATATTGTTCTACTTAGCATGTCATTAGACGAATATGAAAGGCGTTTTTTCACTCATTCATTCATAATTTTTCACACACACA
>NW_026883288.1:0-48550 GCF_032173495.1 Musca vetustissima | reverse complement strand
AGCGTATATAATTACTCCTGAAGGACATAGACCCAGAAGTTGATAGTATATCAAAAAGGAGTTGGCGACCTTTAAATTGATACCAGTTACATTGTCTTATGTACTCGGATGTGGGAGTTACACGTAAATATTTACAGGTGCTTACGTGTTCAGATATTATTTAGTACCCATTACCAAACTGGAGGGCGGAAATATAGCTCTTTGAAATTTTCCATGAGGATTGAGGTATGGTCAGGGACAACGCGTATAATTTTCGGTGACGATCAGATAATAATATTGGGATGAAGTGGGCCGAAAATTTAATTTGTTTTATTTTTTCTAGTCGATTTTTGGCCACAATTGAATGCCGAACATAACAACACAACCTACTGTGAAGGGAATCTGGACAAGTAATTAAAATAGCTGTACTGAATATTAGTCATATTTTTGACCTCTAGTCGGTCAAGAGGCTGCACATTTTGCCCAAGCTCAGAATATAGTACCACGAAAATTAGATTTTTGTGTAGGTTGTGTAGGGTATCATATGGTCGGCCCCGTTCGACTATACTGCTCCGCTCTCTGGTTTAATATACAGAAGAGGTTGATACGAGGACTGCCCCTAAATCGAGGCGAATATAAATAATTTTTTAACCTTTTGAATAAACCTTGAAATCACAAGGTTTATTCAAAAGGTTAACAGGGAGGCGGATTCGTAGTCTTCATTCACTGTCAAATTTATTATTTGAAGAATAAATAAAGAAAAAATATTTTATTCGAATCGAAATATATGTGCACATTACTATCATTACGTTATCCTGAAAGATATTTTGAAAGATATTTGATATTTTGAATTTTTATCCTGCTCTGGTTGGTATTTCGCGATTAAAATATTGACAGCAAGAGAAGACTAAGGCATGTATTCGCCTGCCTGGTAACCTTTTGAAAAAACCTTGGGTGATTTGTTACCAAACACGACTACAAAATACGAAATTACAGGGAATTCGGTTGAAAAACATGCTCAAATTGGGGGTACCGTTATATTGGGGCTACCGGAAAAAGTGGACCTATATTTATAATTTTTCGTGGAAAGATTTGGTACTCAATAGGAACCCAATTTACTAAATTTCATGGAAAAAAACGCGCTTAAGAACTCGAAAATGCCGAAAATGTGGGCTATGCCTAAACGTAAATCGATATAGCTCATCTTCGAACTTGACCTGCCTGCAGACAAACGATAACCCTATGCAAAACTTCAGCACCCTATTTAAATTCCTTCAGAAGATATGGTGATTAAAACAGACAGGCGGACATGGCTAGAATTTTAGTCTTAGAATTTCACCCTGATCAAGAACATATATACATTATAGGCTCGGAAATGAATATGAGTTACAAACGGAAAGACAAAATCAATATACAAATGGCATTGGTACACTGAGATGTTTTTGCTATAAAAATCCGACCCCCTGAAAATTTTTGTACGGGTCCCAACTTGGATCTAGGTTGTACAAAGTTTGGTGCAAATCGGTTCGCATGATTTTATACAATTAATTTGTAGCACAAATTACGCATTTTGTGGGAAAGTACCAGAAGGAGTGGACCGATATTCACCACCTTCGAACTTGAACTAAATTTAGTAGAAGTATTACGATGTGCAAAGTATGGATGAAATCGGTTACGGTTACGGTTATCGTGCGTACCAGCCGGCCAGACAGACAGATGGACGGACAATTGTAAATCGACTCCAAATTGTCTGAAATGTCATATCAAAGTATATATAGCCATAAGGCTGAAAGTAGAAATAAATCAAATTAAACATTTTTTTTTTTCATTTTCTGCTTCTTAGACCTTTTTTTAATTTTTATTTTCTTCCCACATCGAAAACCAATTTCAAACAATTTTATCCATTTGTTTTATGCAAGATTTCTGTACGAGAATATGTATGCATGCCTGCTATATCATTTTAGGCTAATAATACATCTTCTATTGAAATTTTCCAGAGCTAATGTTTGCCTTGTTGTGTCTTACAATAATTGACCTACTCTGTGACCCATGGGGTTTAACGGTATTTTCTTCGTCTCTCACATAGCCATTATATATGGGACAAAGTGGACAAGTTCTGTTTATGGCCAACATACAAAAAGAATACATTTTTGTTTTTAAATATCAAATACCCCTGTTGTGCTTGTGGTGTTAGGTCATTAGGAAATAGAGCGGAGCGGGTTAAGAAGGCTATACAAATATTTGAAGTACATCAATAGACGTCTATACAAGCACACAATTTAAAACATTGAAATACAAGACTAAAAGCTGATTTTTTTCTTTCAAATTTCTGATGATTTTTCACATGTTAATAATTTTATGTAATGAACTAATACAAATATATGTATAATATACATATATTTAATATTTAATATGAGAGAGGTAGGATTATGATGATGAATATTAGTTTTTTTTGAGAGGTTGGGAATTTGTTATTATGCAACACATACACTTTTTGCAATATATTTTTTGTTAGGATAGGGACTATTATCGGCATTATTGATGCTGATGCTGCTGCTGTTGTTGTTATCGATGATTGTTGTGGCCGAACTGTTGTTGTTACTGCTGATTTTGTGGCCATTGCTGTCGTTGTTGTTGTTATTGTTGTTGGTTTCAGTAATGATGCCATTGCTGCTGATGTTGTTGTTACTGCTGCCGCTATTTAAGTGATTATGATGACCACAACGTATAAAAATAAAACCATCATTACTCAGTGACGTTGCCGATTTGCCATTCGAATGATGATTCGACGAATGATTGTGATGACGTTTAAGGGGAAATTTAAACATAATGTTGCTGTTGTTCGGCTTTATTTATAACTAACTAAACAATTATTCACTACAACAAATACAAACAAACAGAACATAAAAATACAATATCGAAAATTAGAATAGTAGAAAGAAAGGAAATTAGATGTATAATAGATACACGAATAAAGTACAAGAAATAATAATAAGAAAATTAGAAAGGCTGTCTAGGACGAGTTTATGAGCAATATAATTTAGTTTTAACCCTTGAATGAAAAAAAATCGCATGCACTTTTTTAAGCCTTCTAACAGGTCAAAATGTTGAGACCTTGTGGGGGAGACACCAGAAAGAGTGGACCGATGAAGTGCATTTTTGTCATACATACATATATCGATATGGCAAAAAATTACAATGCGCAATGTGTTTGAAGCAAATAGGCTAACAACCAGACAGATTGGCATACACCAAATTGTCGAAAACTGATTTGGTACAAAGATACTTAAGACTTATTACCGATATTTTGATTAGATATATTCGACAAAAGATCGACGAATTTAAGGGTCCATAATAAAATATTGCCCTTGAATGGAATTTTATTAAATAAATCATGTAAAAAGAAGCTAAAATCTATTGGGACTTTTATATGGTGGCTATGATCTGATAAATTACATCCAAAAGAAAACATATATCAAATTTTATGCCAGAAAGAAAGGTGATTATCTAACATTCTCAAAATCCAGTGTTCTTATATGGTGGGCAGATTTTCTACCCAATGGGAAACAAAAATAAATAATTAAATCCAATTCCGTTTGAAAACAACTACCTAAAATACCTAATAATAGAGGGTATTCCCAAATCTTGTGAAAATATTTATAATATAGGCTTGGGTAAAAAGAAATCCATTATGAAAATGTCGGTAAAATCGAAGAAATGATTAAAGTTGCCCGGCATGTTAACAGTCATAACATCGCGCAGAAGCTATAAATCGACCATAAAATACAAAGGATTAAAAAAAAAACTCCATGTTTGGTTGCCACAACAATTAAGAGAAAAAAATGGGATGGATCGAATTTCCATCTGCCAAACCTTGGCCAAACGGAATGAGATAGACCCATTTCTTAAAAGGATGGTGACTGGAGATGAGAAAGGGATCACATACGATAACCCTGTGCCAAAACGATCGTGGTCAAAGATCGGTGAAGCACCTCAAACGGTGGTCAAATCAGGACTAACGGCCAGGATGGTTCAGCTATGCATTTTGTATGACTGGAAGGGGATTATTTATTATGGCGAAACGCTAAATTCTGATTTCTATTGTCAAAAATTGGACCGTTTGAAGATAGCAATTGACCAGAATTGGCCAACAGGAGAGGTGTCGTGTTCCACTAGGACAGCGCTAGACCACACACATCTACAGTGACTCGTCAGAAACTTCGGAAGCTTGGTTGGGAAGTTTTAATGCATCCACCATACAGTCCGGACATGGCACCAAACGATTATCATATTTTTCTTGCATTGCAAAATTTCTTTAATGGTAAACAATTGGTATCTAGGGATGATTGTGAAAATCGACTACTAGAGTTTATGCAAATAGAGGGCAGGACTTCTATGAGAGAGGCAGTATGAAGTTTAATGGGTAAATTAGGGTATATTTGGCACAAATCGGATATTCCGAATTATGTTAAATAAATACCTATAGTTCATATAAAAATAATGGATGAGAACTTTTCATACCCAAATTACAGCTATTTCAGTTGAGAAAACTGCCCAAAATACCGAATAATCGAGGGTACCGCATATGGGGGCTACCCTGAAACTTTGACCAGTATTTATAATTTGTTTGGTAGAATGAATTTCTACCCAATTACAACATAAAGTACCAAATTATAGTCGACAGTTGAGAAACGTACTTAAAATCCCAAAATATTCGGATGTATCGGAGCTACCCTAAATAGTGGACCAATATTGAAAATTTTTGGTTGGGAGATTTACTACATGAATATAAAATAACAATTCGTTGGAAAGACGTGTCTAAACTCACAAAAATCCTGAATAGTCTATACAAGGAGAACCTAAAAACCAAATTACAGTCAATTCGGATAAGAAACATACCCAAAATATATCTTAAAAAAAAAAATTGGGCCCAATATTGAAATTTTTTGTGTAGGAGCCAAATTAAAGTGTATTCGGTTGAAACCCCTCTCTAATACACCTTCGATATATAGATCGATTTTCCACGGGTTTCCGATAGATATGAAAATTCTATAGTTCTCTAGGTCGATTTTCAATAGGTCCATATAGGACCTTATTTTCGATAAAAAAAAATTCAAAAAAAATTTAGTTCAGTATTTGAAAAATGTCACTTCGTATAATGACAGTCACTTGGGTCAAGTTCATCGATTTTCTGTCAGTCTCTATGGAGATCTATTGACCTAATTTGTTTGACCAAGGACATATATTTGAATTGAAAACAGATTTTGAAAAATCTCGGTATATTTGTAAAACATTATGTCAAGGTGCGGAATATTTATGTTCGGATTAACCTGATACTACACCAATGTGCGGGGATCTCCATTTGTTATTTTATGAGATGTTTTTTCAATGTACTACAAGTGGCATGTCACCCTCATTTATTTTATTGAGCAATAATACAATATGTCACGTGCCAAAGTTTAAAAAAATCCATAGACAAACTAGATACATGGACGATCCAAAATTTTTCTTTAGATTCTTCGGATAAGTTATTGCGAAAATTATATTGGAATGTAGTGACGAATGACCACAGATTTCTACGTTGGGACGTAGCTTTACAAGGTTTTTTTATTACTATTTAAATATGTTTTTCTTCAGTCAAATTCTTTTCCGTCCATGTATCTATGTGAATGTGTTTTCTTTTAGCATTCAAGGGTTAAATACAAATTTGCCGGAAAAATATAATAAAACCACATCGCATCATAGTCTAGCAAAACAAAAATTGTTCACAACAAATATATAAACCTATGAAATATTAGGCAAATTGCCAAAAAATTATTTCTTGTACTTTAAACAAAATAGATAAATTAAAAGAAAAAGAAGGGATAGGAAAAAATATTTTTTTACAAGAAAACAGCTAGAATAAATTAAAACAAAAACATTAGAAATTGCAACACAGTTTTTCGCTTAAGAGGGAGGTTTGTTGTTGTTGCTGTTTTTTGGTGACAAAAATATTTTTCGTTCTATATTTAGAAACACATTTAAAGCATATACAAATTTGTGTTTGTTATATTACTATTTAGTTTTTTTTTAATATTTTTATAGTCCACATAAATGTCATTTACAAAACATAGCATAATATTTTAGGATTTTTTTTTTTTTGCAATTTGTATATATTTTTATTTATTTATTTAATTTTTTTTTTTTTCAAAACACCAAGTAGCAAACATTTTATTTTGTGATATTTTAAGCCAGGCAAACAAAAAAATAAAATCACCATAAAAATATTTTAAAAATAAAACACTTTAATTTGTCGTTGCAATAAATCTACGTTGCCAAATTCCTCAATAGGAATTTTTTCTATTTTTTTAGTTTTATTTTTGTGTTCCATATAATTACTTAAATATAAAAATAGCACTATATGCCGCGCTAATTTTCAAATTTTCTTTACGAGGAGACAATAACGTTTTAAACTTAAATCGTTGGACGATATTTATCACATTTGCACGTTGTATTTCGTTTTATTGTTTCTTTTTTATTCTTTTTTTCTTGTCATTCGAAGTAAAATATGTTGGAGTAGCTGTCAGTAGCCGCAATAGTAGTAGTAGTTGTTGTTGTAGTAGCAACAAGAAGCAGCAACATTGGCGATCGTTTCGAACTAAACAACTAAACCGATGAAAATCGTAAAAATAACTAAAATCGTATACAAAAAATAACAAAACCAAAATCTTCAACACTAAATAAAAACAGAAAATAAAGTGTGAGAGAGGGAGAAAAAGAGATCAGCTGCGTAGCTGACGCCTTTAACACGACGCGACTAAATAGTGCTGAACATAACCCACCATCGTTTGGGAGAGCCCCCGCTAAAAACAAATGTAGGCAAAAAAATAATCAAAACATTAAACACATCACACATCGGCAACAGACACCATTGGCAACAATAGCAACAACAACAATTAAAATCTATCTCAATGTTTGGGGGGTTTGCTGCACGATCGATAGTCAACAATCAACCCCCCACACACAAGCACAACATTCAGAGCATTAAAGAAAACTAAACAAAAGAGAGTGGGAGAGCAAACTAAATGTATCTCAAGTGTACCACTTGATGCGCGCGCATTTAGCGATCTTTAAAAAGATTGTTGAAAGGAAAAGTGTTGTCAACTTATGCATTATGAAAAAACGCAATATTTGATCACAAAAACAAAATCGCGGAATTTAATTCCACAGGAAACAAGAAATGAAAAACGCGTCGCATAACAGTGGGTGCCTAGGTTTTTCTTTTCAATCAAAAAAACTTCGATTCGAAAGAGAATTCAAATTATCATCCCATTTACAGACAAAATTCAAATAAATAAATATTTTCTCAGCCGAGCCACGGTTAGGATTCGAATCTTGCCAGACCATTCAGCACAGTAGGTCTTAGGCCACATAGCACAGTAGGTCTTAGGCCGCTTAACCAACGGCGAAAAGCGTCGTATAATGGTGGGTGCGTAGGTTCTTCTCCTGCCTTTGCTTTTCACTGTAAAACTTCGATCAATAAGCTCGACTCGAAAGAGAAAAACGGTCTTAAAAAATCAGAAATACCATTCTTTTGTAAATGTATCTCAGAAAAAAAACTATTTTCGCAAAATAAAACCCTTGGACCTCGATTGTAATATTTGAGAGAAGGAAGGAGTAAGGAATAAATTATTTTTAACCAATATTGTATGACAGGTTTTCAGAGAATAAAAAATCTATTGACAGAACGTTTTCAATATAGCCCAATGTTTCGGTACAGTCAAGGGTCATAACCACATTTTCTAACCTAAGTATCTGCAATTTGGTATTTCGGTTTCTCAAAGATCCGAACGATATTTTGCGGCTCGACCATGGTAATTTTCGATTTTGTTAAAAATTGGCGTAATAGATTTGTTTAATAAAATCGCTGTTAACAACTTCCAACCGATTGAAAATAGTATTTGTTCGAAAATAAAAATACTAGATCTGCTACATTTATTTCTGGTGCCATCTGAAATTTTCATTGGAAACTTTTAAATTTTCTTTAAAGTGACTTAAATGTTAATTTGTCAAATAGATGGAATTAGCACATGATCATTATCGTGCGATTATTTCGGATAAACTTTCGACTGGGATTTCTACGGCAAAAGTACAAGACGAACGGAAATTTCGTCTACGAGCATACATCCGATATGTTATTATCCCTCACAATCGCTCATAAAAAAGGGCCGTGACAATGAACAAATTTTGCAAAACTACGAGGCTTCGATTGACGTTTACAGTATTGTAACAAATGATGCACCATAGATCTATGAACGTATGAGCCTTTTTCGACGAAAGTTGTTTGTGGAAGAAACACCTTGAAGCAAATTATCGGCTGATGGTCCATCTGGCCCATTTCGCCGCTAAACGACTTTTTTTATTCCCGCTCATCAAGAAAAAAGTTTGTGTTCAACTAGAATAATTTGTAGATGCGTTCCATTTGTAGATGCGTGTTTTGGAGGAGTCTCAATCAGAGTTTTTCGATAATTGGTTTAATTCTATGAAGAAATGTATAAATTCTCCAGCATGATACTGCTAAATCCTAAAGGAATATATGGTTTACCATATTCCGATCATAACCTCTTCAACATTTGTCTGAAGTTACTAAAACTCTTGGGGGATCGATGTCTAATTCTACACATGTTTTCCTATGTTGAATAAATTTGATTCTTAAAATACCTAATGGGAGTTTATGGGGCTATATCAAACGGGGATTAATTTTGGGTAGTGAAATTTGACACCCAATGAAAATACATTAGATCAATATTAATAATACAATGAGAACTCGAAATACTAATCTACAGCTAATTCGGTTGAAAAATGTGTCAAAAATCACCAAAATATATACCGAATAAAGGGGGGTACCGTTAAATGGGGGCTACACCAAAACGTGGGCGGATATATCCCATTTGCAACACCAAATATCCTAGGAGTACTAACAATGTCTGTGGAAAATTTCAAACTTCTTAAATATTGCGATCTCTTTTGTGACTTCAACAGACGGACACGTATAAATCGACATATAATTTTATTCCGATCAAGACCAAATATACTTTGTTGAGTCTTCAGTGAATATTGCTAGGTGTTGCAAACGGAATGACAAGCTTAATATACACTCCACTTTATGGTTGAGGGCAAGGTGTATTTAATAAGGTGTATGCATCAGATACAACAACAAATATTTTACAAAAACAACATTGTTGTTATAGAAATTTAATTGTCATGCTGACAATAAGTTTTTGACAAAAATAAACAAAAACAATTATTAATTTATTTTTGTCAAGAACTATTCTTTTAGGAATAAATAATGGATTTGTGTATTCTTGGGTTATTGGCGGTTTTAGGTGAACGAAAAATAAAGTTTAAGACCTGGTCGCGATTAATTTTAAGTTTCCCACATGCAGCCCATGGCTCCTTGTGATTTTGTTTATATTGTGAATTACAATCTATTTTTTCTATGGAGTGGCTTCAAATTTTGCCTTCTTAAAGAAAATTGTAAGTCCTTCAATTTCAATCCCCGGCCAAAGACAAAATCATGGGAATTGTGTTAACCGTATAAAGTTTTTAACCTCTGACAAGGATTGTGAGAAGCACCAAGGGGCCGATTCCAATATAGGCTAACATAATCTCCTCGATTTCCACACATAACATAAAATATGTGGTCCAATCGGCGAACGGGGTTATAACTGATTTAAGCATAGGTTTCCTTTCCGTCCGCCTCCATGAATGTATTTTCTTTAATTTGAAATCGGAATGTAATATTGAAAATGTTTTTGACAATTTACTTTACAAACAATAAGAAAACAAGTTTGGAACCGTATGATTGTCACTTACACCTTATTAAATACGCCTTGGTTGCGGGTATAAAAAATGCGAAAATCTTACATTTTTTCATACCAGTCCCCTTAAAAATCACCAAATTGTCATCACTGTTTCAAAGTGGTAGCATTGTGGCTAACAGAAGAAGACCGAATGTAACGAATCAATATCAATTGAAATTGTTTTGTATTATATTACAAAAAAATATTAAAAAAGCAAATAAATGTCACAGTAATTGAATTCTTGTGATTACAATTTTTGGTCATTAATTATATATTTTAACAAAAAAATATTTCCTAACCATAAATGTACAAATGAAGAAAGTTCGTTTTATTAGACAATTCAAAAAAGTGTATGAGAATAAATAAAACACTTTCTTTTTATTCATACACAATTCTAATTATTTTTAGATAGGTAGTTTTTTTGTTTATATTAAAAAAAAAAAACGATACAAGTTGAATGAACTTAAATAGGTGGTTTTTTATAAATCAACAAGAGACTAGGTATTTGTTTTAGACAAATTGATACAATTATCAATGGAAGCAAGAATTCTAAATATAATCAAATATACGAGGTATGATAAAAAAATATATTTATTTTTATACAAATATATGATACATATATTTATACATATACATAATATTTACCGTTTTGGTTTCACACTTTGTTTTCTGACAGACAAAAGCATTAGTCGTGTTCTGATGTGTTATTTGATTTTTTACAATAAGGATTACTACAATGGACTGAGTCCCAGTGACTTTTTCCTCTTCCCTAAACTTATGACGGAGATGAAAAGAAAGCGTTCTCCTACGATTGAGCATACAGAGAAGAAATTGAAATCGTTTTTCAAGGATCGGAAGTAACGCTGACATAAGTGTATTATATCTGAGGAGGGTTACGTACTTATTACCTTAACAATTTTTGATCAGACTTACTATTTCTCAATACTATACACAATGAACAATTGTTGGATACGAAATTGTGGTTTAAAAAGAAATATTTGAATTGTACATTTCAGATTGATAATTACAGTTAAAAGAATGTGGCAAAAAAAGTTCAAGATTCAAATTTGACTTCTTAGAATTGAAATCGTCAGACGTATTATCTTGTGGCCATCCCTACAAATCCCAGTCCCGCCAATTCGTCTGCCACCAGTTATGCTGACACATTGACAAAACGATTCATTTAAATAATATATGTATTTGTACACAACATATATTTTTTATCTTAATTACATATTTTCTATTTAAGACAATTTTTTTGAAATGTCAAAGAGAGAAAACACGGATGTACACATTTTTGTTATTTTTACACAAAAAAAAAAAAAAAAACAAAATGTATTGGACATTAGATAATTTGAATACAACGAATTCATTGTACAATGATGATGATGATTTGGCCAAGTATGAACAAACTTATGTGTTTGTTTAAGAAGAAATGTCCAACCAGCCATCCATCCATCCATCCATCCATCTATCCATTCCTCATGAAATTTGTTTATTTATTTATATTTATAATTGTTGTTGCCGTTTGTATATGTGCCGTCTACGAATATGGGCAATATTAAAAGCTCTTGCTTTTTTTTTTTTTTTTGTTTTCTTTTGTGGTAATATTTTTTTAGTTTAAATTTTCTTTATGTGTTTTCTAATTAGGTGTGGAAAATATCTATGTGGTTGGCTACAGGTTTTCGCTTTTTGCCGCTTTGCATTTTAGTACTTATAAATTTAATTATGGGGCAGATATTTCATTTGCTTTGTGAATCAACACCTTTGCTGTTGAGGTTTTGTCATTTGCAATGGTTCAATTACATTTGGTCTGTTCCAGTACTTTTTAGTAGTATAGCTACACATTTCAAAATTGCTCTCTGAGTACATAATAATTTGAAAAGTTTGGGAACGTAAATCTAGTAAATATGCCAAAATTAGATGGCAATACCTAAAAATCAACATAACAACCAATCATAAGTTAGCATTCCTTTTTACCAAGCTTCAGGCTTGGAATGTTAAGTTGTTTTTTTTTTATTGTAAAAAAAAAAAAATAAGGAGAGCGGCGTCCAAAATCAAGTTTGACTCTGATATTCCTTTATAAAGTAACATTTTATACAAAACCAACTTAACAGGTCAGACCTGAATCCTCATATGTTTTCCCCTCTATTAATTGAAATTGCTTTCGATTTATTTTTGAGTACGGGAACAGACCGTATGTTTTGAGGGTATTATACGTTTTTGTGGCCACAACTATTGACCACGAACTGCTGGTCCTAAATCCACCATTTAGTATAGCAATCATTATATCTCCATGTAGCTATTTGTCCATCTATCTATCCACAATAAAGGGCGAAACACATAAGAGAACGAATCATATAGAATGAAATTTATTCGGACTTCGAAGAAAATTATCATCTATTCCGTCAGCAAAACCAATAATATTAATAATCGATCAAAAATGTTCGAGTCGACTGAAGGGTTTTGAAAAATGAACGAAACATGGATCTATGCATATGAATCCGAAATTAAATAACAATAGGTTTGTATTTCAGTGGGTCTTGATAGACAATCTAAAAAATTTTCGAAAAAAAAACATGTCATGTAGCGACTGTTCCGCTAAATTTGTGATAGGAAACTTTTACAACCAATAAGAATCCAAAATATTAAATTAGAGACAATTCGATTCGATTTACAAAAATCTTCGGCGTAGACAATATCGGTCTGTGCCTTGAGGCAATATCGATCAGTTTTGGAAGTAATCTAATTTAGTTAGAACCAGTGAGTGGAGCAGTATAGTCGGACAGGGGCCGACCATATAATACCCTACATAACATCCACTGAGCTTTAAGTACCTGCGGATCTATATGCAGATCCTGGGTAATATTACGCTATATTTGCACTCTCTTGGTCGATTAGAGGTCAACAGCACCTCTGCGTCATATTTTGTGAATAATGGTTTCCGGAGTATATATTTATTTCATAATATTCAAAATTTGTTACTTTACACAAAAATGTTTTGGTTCATTTGACCGTTCATCAACAAGACATCCATTCGAATTAGTTGGTCAGGTCACCTTCTTCATGGAAAATTTGTGATGTTCGGCTGATAATTGTGATGTCTAAAGCGACTAGAAAAAAAAAAACCTTTCGGTTCATTTCACCCCCGAAATATGATCTGAGCATCATCGAAAAATACAGACGTCTTCATAACCATCATCGCTACATTTCCGCCCTCTAGTGTGGTAATGATAATACTAAACAATATCGGAATACGTAGTAGACCACCTTAAATATTTATGTATAACTGACCTATCCGAGAACATATACTAAAATAATTGATATCAATTTAAAGGCCAATCACTCCTCTTGGGTATAGTGTCAACTTGTCCGGTCTATATTCTTCAGGAGTAAATAAATACCCCATAGTCAGATATGTTCTATGATCGTAACGCAATTTTCAAACTAGAGTGTCTGAATTGTGGTATTTCGTTTTATTCTGACAACAATTTAACATGACATAGCCCTCATATAAAAGTCCGGGTAGAATTTAGATATTTTGAGTGATGGTTATACCCTCCGAACCGTCCGAAATAAACGATAAATTTATTTCTCTTTTTCAGGGTAATTGCCAAACCGGGAAATGATGTAGTTTTGAGAATGTTTTCAAAATTGAATCAGCATAAAAATTCCCCTAACCACCCTCGTTAAATGTGACGCTCAAATTTTGAATAGATTGCTTGTGATGTGTGAATATCTTTCGTTGATTTTTTTTTTCAAAATCTATTTTTGCAATTGTTGTTGGCCGGCTGTTTTAATTATTAGCACGACGACGAATTGTTTCATCTCAAACTATGTGGGGCTGAAGATACGAAGTCGCCTGACGGATCGTTTAAGTGGCGTTTTTTGCTGGTATTTCAGAGAAATGTTTGAAATGCGGAAGACATTCGTTTTAGAAGTGTAGCGTCGCATCACCAATTGTTTGAATGGAGGAGAATGAATGTGTACGTACGAACATATGCCAAGTTTTCTATTATTTTGTTTCTTTTCGTATTTTGTCAGTAATTTAAGTGGGTGCTTTTAGGCGTCTGTAAAAAAATAAAACAATGAAAACATAAGGTAGAAAAAAGTTGGAAAAAAATTGTGCTATTTACAATTGGAATTTTTTCGTGTGTGATTTTTTTGTTGTTGTCTTGTGACCATACCAAAATAGATTAATTAATGATAGACAGGCGTCTGGTATCAGCAGAAATCAAACTAAAAATGGGTTAATAGGTATTTTGGCAAACGCTTTCAATAGACCAAGGCAGACAGTGCAGGCAATAAGTAGTAAAAAAAGATATTCGATATTCAACAGCAGTTTTGAGATTTAGAAAAAAAGAAAGGGAATCTCTTCTGATGCGAACAAAGTAACAAATGTTGGGTGCAAATTGAAATCCATTACTCTGTGCCTAATTAAAGGCATGTTGGCATACCTGTGGAAAATACCAAACCAAATAAAAAGAATACCATCATTGTGTTTTGGGTCCAATTTTCAATATATTTGTAAGTGTAAATGTTCCTTAAAATTGCTTTTCTTTTCGAAATTTGTCACTCTACTTTGTCAATGATGGATGAAAATTGTTTGCATATTGTATTTATTTTCCCCCAAGCAAGATGTCATCAATTATAGAATAGTTTTTTTTTTTGAAAATTTGTCGGCAAAACGTCTTCCATCTTTCCGTTTCTATTCTTTTTGAATTTGGGCCAATAAACTAAGAACCCAAATCCGGCAAGTAGCCAACGGAGAAGAAAAAATAAATAAAAAATGACAACAAATTTTGAGAAACTAAATTGACGTAATTGAATTTTTTTCAAAATTTGTTGTCGCCGAACAAACTCGTGTGAGTAAATCAAAACAAATACCGCGAACAATAACAAAATATAATACAAAAAAATCTTGGCAAACAGTCATCGTCATTTTCATCATCAATCCATATGTTGGGGGTTTGTGCATCCGAATCATCAAACTGCAGCGGGTAATTAATGATTTAATTAAATGTAATAAAAATCAACATCGAACGAAGAAAACAAAATAAATAAATCAAAGATGATGATGATGAAAAGAATCAATGAATCATCAAAGAAGAAAAAGAAAACGATCAAAGCAAATAATGGGTAAATAGATTTTATGAGGCTTTGTTCTGAATTTACTTACTCAGTGGGATACTGATATATCTAGCCTAATAACGAAAAATGTGAATATTTATTATAAGCCAGTTAGGGGAGAAGTAAAGTGGGATGGGACTGTAGTACACGTGTGTAATAATTTTCCAACGTTGCAATTCCCATCAAATTCGCAGTTCCCACGATTTAAATGTTTGCTATAATTCAATTCTATATTTGGTGTTTTATATCAAAAGTTGGTTACATTCGACCCTACCCTGCACAACTACCACTGAGCTCTAAATTCCAGTGGATCTATATACCTGTCCTGGGAAATATTTCGCAATATTTTCATCCTCTTGACCAATTAATGGTTAACAGCTCATCCGCGGCATCTTTTTCGAATCATGTTTTCCCGGAGTAAATGGTCTTCCCCATGGAAAACTTGTGATGTTCGGCTCATAATTGTGGCATCTAGAACGACTAGACAACAAGAAAAAAATGTTTTCGGTCCATGTCAATATCATTATCGAAAATTATAGGTGTCGTGCTTGATCATAACCGAAACCTAATGCAAATTTTCCTACCCATCAGCGCTCCATTTCCGCCCTCTAGTGTGATAATGTTAATTCTAAACAACATCTGAATACGTAGTAGACACCTGAAAGTATTTAAGTAAATCGCCCACATTCGTCTAAATACAAAAATATAATTTGTATCGATTTAAAGCCAAACATTCATCTTGGATATACTTTCAACTTCCCTCAGGAATAAAAATATACGCCACAGAATACAAATTCTGTAATTTTTCACACAAAAGTCTGAGTCTATTTGACCCGCTAAATACTGACAGATCTTTAACAAAACTGTCATGCTTATTCTATGGTCAGATTCCTTTCTCTTTGCTAAATTTTGTGATATTCGGGTTATATTTGTGGCCTTTATAGCGACCCGAAAAAACATACAAAAATATATTTTTGGTCCATTCCATTAGTCCATGTATAGATGGACTAACGAAGGAACGGTCGAAACGAAATGCATTAATCGCCTCTGAACCTTTTACTCATCTTGCAAGGCTTCGGAATGATTTCCATCTTATTTGATTACTTATTGTGCTAGTTTCTTTAATCATTTTCCCCGCTAAAAAGGATAGGTCTGCTGTTGTCTGTTCTAGAAAATGGGGATGTCATCTATCGTTGCCTAGAAACAACGCATAAGTTAGTTGTTGCACTGGTTGGTGCCCCTGCTCATTTAGTGTTGTCATTTTCCTCTGGGTGGCGCTATGTCTTGTCATTCCTATTAAAAGGTAACCTCATGTGTTGATGTTGAAGCCGAGTTTGATTATTGGAATGTCCGGTGGCCTTTTAGATGCATTTCGCCCGGGGAGAATCTTCTTTTTACAAATATTCGAAAACTACTTGGGAAAAATTTCCTCTTCCGCTGGGATCGAATCCGGTGTGACACACTGTCCACTGTCCTAAACAAAATAGCAATCGACCGCTTAAGTTTTCAAAGACGAACCACATCCCACGAAAATTGTCAAAGGGAGAAGGACTTTGAAGCTAATATTGGGGTGACTCTTGAACAAAGCGGATGATGTGTCGACTGTTTCGCTTGAGAAACCTGTTTAGAGCTTGAGAAACCTGTTTTAGAGCTTATTGGTCATTCAAATTCTTTATGGTTGAGGTTATAAAAATGTTGAAAATATTCTGGGAGAAGGTCCTTAGTGTTCAGAGAAATAAATAAAAACCACTTTAATTGGACTTATGGGCCTTAAATGGGTCGGAAGTGTTATATGGAACTGTGCTAGAGACCATACAGAGCATTTTCAATTTAGAATAAATGTCAAGGGCCAACCACCATATCAAAGCTACATTTAATATCCTGCGAGGTCTATCGTTAACAGACAGATGGACGTTGATATTTCGAATAAGTATTTTGTCCTAATAAATATTATAATTTTATAGGGTCTTCGAAAAAAAATTCCCGGGTCTTTGGAAAATATTTGGATGAATAAACTGTCCTACACCCCAGTATACAGAAACTTGGGTGCACCGTTACATAGAGTCTACCCTTGAAAGGAAATATGGATAATTGTTGGTAGGAAGATGTACTACCCAATGAGTAATAGCAATGTCAGTACGAACGTTCAAAGCTCTATCATAAATATTGCAGACAAACATATGAAAAGGGTTAAATCGGCACAGAAAATTATTCTGATAAATTATATATGTTTTATGGGGTCTCCGATTAATATTTCGAGATGTTACAAACGGAATAAAAATGTTAAAGTGAACAAGGTCTGAAAAATACACTAATTAATTGTTGTGGACTTATATGAGAGTTTCAAATGGAACGATTTAGCTTTGGTTCCCAAGCTATAAGCACAAGTTAGTAACCCCTAGTACTGACATGGCAATCAACATTCCTTATACTTTTTGTACAGATCTCATTCAGATCTTGAAATTTTATTGCCCTATAGAATAAAGTTTCTAATATTCATTTTGAGTGTTCAAGTTCCCAACCTCATTAATGTGAGAACCTTTTATCAAAGAGCTGATATTAAAAAAATAGCACTCATTATTTTCCAGACTTTGGGTGAAGTCTCCCCACCTTTAATTCCCGAAATTAAAACAAATCACCATACTTAAATTTAATTAAAGTAAGACATGCAAACATTTCAGTTATGCAATTTTAAGTGAACAAATTATTGCAATTACTATTTAACAGCAACAACGAAAATAATTAAAACACAATACAAAACATCCGACCTTCGCCATTCATTTGTATGAGTTGAGCTTGAACTTGAATTTGGCTTGAAGTTTCTTTGGGTATTATATGTTCGCAAAACACAAACACACGCACACACACAACTGTGAATTCAGTTGTGTGAATATTTTAACAAAAGAATAACACACAATGAAAAAAGAATACAAATTGTTATTCATTTAAAAATTAATTTACATGCATTTAAGTAAATCAATTTTTCATTCTAAAAAGAAAGAAGAAGGAAGTAAAGTAAAATTGTAAAAAATAAAAACAAATTGTAAGGCACAAAAAAAGAAAATGAAAAAAAATCTTTTGAAGCAAGTCACAGCTTCCTACCCATGATTATTCACTTAGTAGTCATGGTGCTTGGTTGTAAGCCTTTGTTCGAAGCAGTAATGTTCCATTATTACTTTGTAATCGGAAGTAATTATGATTGATTTCCGTTATTGCTAACATTGTTGTCTTTAAGTGCTTACCAAGTTTTGAATTCAAATTGAAAAAGGCGGAAATTATATTATAACCGCCACCATCATCATCTTGATAATGAAGGTATGCGAGTCTTTAACAAACATTGTAACAATGCCAAAAGACATGTCCAAGAGCCATAGGTCGCATTAAAAGGCTTATAATGTGCAGGGTTTTATTTTATGCTGGTGTCACATGGTGTCTTGACATTGTTACCGATTTTCAATGGACGTGTCAATATCATAGCGTTTCTTTTTTTACTGCTTCATTGTAAGGCTTTTAAAAGAGCCTATCATTTGCATGTCTTTTTGTGGTTATTTGTTTTCGTAGCTATTGATTTTGAGATTATTTTTCGTGTTGTGAGTGATATGATGATGTTGCATTTATTGAATTTAAAATTTAACACGTGTCTAAGTAATTCACCAAACGTGAAATATTTTATGTTCACCGCCATTGGGGGAAATTCAATATTTCTAATCGAAACGTCAATCAAGTAACAAAAAATGTAAGAGGTATACATATTTTAACCCATTTTGTTCCGATATTGATTTTTATAACCTACACAACTATGTTGTCAGGGTATTAAAGCTTTGTGTGGCCCCAAGAGTTTGTAACGCCACGAAAAATTGCTCCTAGACACACCTCTTAGACACACCTTTTTCGTCATATTTCGATCGATCGTCATATTTCGACTATCTGAGTCGATGTAGACATATACGATGTCCGTCTGTCAATTATAATTTGTAAACACAATACAGGTCACAATTGTGGACAAATCGTCACGAAATTTTGCGTTTAGGATGAGTTCTGGCCAAAAGACCTCTATTGATCGGTTTATATTTAGGGGATGAAATGAACCAAAAACTTTATTTTTGTCTGTTTTTATGACCCGAACATCACGAAATTTTACACGAGGAAGGGAATCTGGCCAAGCATGAACAAACATGACCGTTTTGATGAATATCGGTCAATATTTAGCGGGTTGAATGGACCCAGACTTTTGTGTGAAAAATAACAAAATTTTTATTCTGGGGCGTATACATTTACTCTTGAAGGACATAGACCCGAGAAGTTGATAGTATATCCAAGAGGACGGATTGACCTTTAAATTGATACCAATTTTATGGATATATGGGAATATGATATGAAATTGGGGACCGTGGTCAAAGAGCGATGAAGCACCTCAAACGGTGCTATTGGGTGGGACTGGAAGGAGATTATTTATATTGAGTTGCTTCCATATCGCCAATCGCTTAATTCTGATCTCTACTGTCAACAACTGGACCGTTTAAAACGGCCAGAATTGACCAACAGGAGAGGTTTCGTGTTCCACCAGGACAACTCAAGGTCGCACACATCTACAGTGAATCACTAGAAACATCGGAAGCTTGGTTAGGAAGTTTTAATGCGTCCGACATACAGCATTCTTGCATTGCAACATTTTTTCAATGATAAAAAATTGTTATCTAGGTAGGATTGTGAAAATCGACTACTAAAGTTTTTTGTAAATAGAGAGCATTATGAAGTTACCTTTAAAATGACAAGAAATCATATAACAAAACGGTGCATATTTGGCCCAAATCGGACATTCCGAACCATGTTAAATAAAGTCCTATAGTTCATATAAAAATAATGGATTTCTTTTTCCCAAACTAACATTTTTTCTTAAAGGACATAGACCCGAGAAGTTGATTGTATAGGTTTTCTAGTCACTCTAGATGCCACAATTATAAGCCGAACATCATAAATTTTCCACGTGGATGTCGATTAGATCAACTTTTTGAAATGTTTGTCAGATAATGAACGGTCCATATTTAGCGGGACAACTTTTTTTTGTGTAAAACAACAAAATTTTAATCTTTTGGAGTAATGTTTTATATTTGCGGAAAATACGATTCGGAAAATATGCCGGCAAAGAGAGTGAAAATATCGAGAAATAGAGAGACCATAGAGTTCGCTGAAAGTAGTGTAGGGTATCATATGGTCGGACCCGTCCGTTTATACTACTCTGCTCGCTGTTTTTTTTATATTTTGAAGAGGAGATTTTATGCTTATTTTAAATTGCAGTCACTTTCATTAGAACCAGATATACATAAGATCGGTTGAGACCCTTATATAAGGCTATACTAAATCATGGAACTACAGCTAATATTTTTCGCTAGATGATTGTTTCAATATCTAGGGAACCAAAATGTTCTCTTAAGGTCTAATAATACCGAAATGGTGCAGTGCCTTTTTAATACCTTAAATCAAACGGAATAATGGTGCCCCATATCCATTTATGGTATAGAGTAACTTCGGGTAATGTGGGCCACCATTTTCTTTTTTGTATTGTGGGCGTAACAACGGTAAAAAATAGAAAAAAATTGTTTTCAAAACATAGTAGATATGTTGGCTAAATATATTCCAGTTCAAATATTGTTTATATTTGTCTATAAAAATGTTATTGCATTATATTTCAAAAAACTCAAAACTGCGAATAAAAATAACTTGGCGGGTAATGTGGACCAGTATGTGTGGGTAATGAGGATCAGTAAGTTAAAGGTAGGTTGTGGATTGGATGTGATAAATTTCCATTTTTTGCACTCTTGGGTAACAATGAATGCAAAAATATATGGGTTAATGTTTTGGAAGAGCCCCCATTTAAGGGTACCGCCCCATTTGCGGTATTTTGAATTTCGCATATCGAGTTTTCAGAGGATAGAATACCACCTCGCATATTAAATGCGCCCATGTTTCGAACTCGTCCTCATGAAAAGGCCCACTTTTTTATAGTGGCCCACATTACCCGACATTGAATATTTTTATTTAAAAATAATTATCGGCTTCAAAAATGAATACAAATTAAAAGTCATCGATTATAAATAATGCTAAACGAATATTTTTGTTAAAGGGAACCAGAAAACCACATAACTTCTTTATATTCGAGAAAAACCAAGTGTTCGACTATTTTGGAAAAACGTTCGACTATTGTGCTAAAAATTTTAACTCACACTTTTACAATCAGAGCTACATTTTCTACTACAAAATTTTCAACATTGCAATTATTTATTAAAAACATTTATCAAGGCGGCATTGACATATTTCAATCATTTTCTTAGATATGGGGGGTGGTCCACTTAAGACGCCTGGTCCACAATACCCGAAGTTACACTACTATATGCACTGCGAACCTGGAGTGTCAAATATTCGTCACTTCGGTGGAAAATATAATTATACTATTTCAAATATAAATATATTAATAGTAACCACGGTGTATATTTCGATTTATTCCAAAACCAAATTTGCAAATTCAATATACATTCCAGCGTATGGTAGAGCGAATGTAAACGCCACTGCTGGCGCAGACTATTTCATCACCTAATAACAAATTAACCGATTCGTTTCGTAGTGTAATTGTAATTTTTTTGAATTTTTCAAATAAGAAATTAATTGGAGGCAAACGCTGCGCAACAAAATAATTTGATCTTTTTGTCCTTAACAGTTGTACAATTTTAAAAATATCATTTATATAGATGACATCAATTCTATATAATTCAACAAAAAAACAATGTGTATGTTTGTCATGATTACAATAATCCCACATAAGCTACATATTAATTTGAAACATTTAAAAACATACATGAAAGACATGCTTTTAAAATGTTACTATAGCAAAAAACAGGCAAAAGCAATTCAATTGTATTACAATTTGGATAAAAAAATATATGTTAACAATTTGTTAATTAATATTTAATATTTTTCAACCTTGACCGTAAATATCAACGAACATACATGCGAATATATGTTTAATTGTGAGAAGAAACAAAAAAAAAACTATAGTATTGTTTTAATCCAAATTTGTTAATTAACAGCTTATAACAATGAATTTGAATTAGTTTAAATCTTTTTCAGCAAAATAGACGTCATAGTGTTCAATTACACTGTCCAACAAGATTTTGAGGGTGGAAAATTCCTCACGGAATTTCCTTCTGAATTTTTAATAAACAGTACATTAATTTACCATAGGTTAAGTTTTTAATTTGTGGTTATGAGGAATTTGTTGTTGGTAATTCTAAGGTTCATGAAGGAATGAGGAAATTATTTTGTAAAACATAACTTCCTCCACAATCAAACATTTTAAGCCGTTTCATCACGAACTTTGGAGTTAATAGTAAAAAATAAACCAAATCATAATATATATATATATAGCCTTTGGCGAGTATTATAAAAACCCAGGAGGACAATTTCAAGTGTTTGAGGTATGGGTTCCACATAAGAAATTCTTCACACCCTTATGAATGTATATAATTATTCAAATTACCTCGCATAATATACGGAGTTTGTATTAGAAATTGTAAGAAAACCTTGTCCAACGGGATATTATTAAGAAATATGGCGATGAAATAAAATACATACCTGAAAAGAGAAATTTAAAAAATAAACAATTATTATAATTGAAAACATGATTATTATTATATTACAACAAATTAATAAAGCAAAGTCGTCCGTTGAACTTAGTTTGTGGTCAAAACATGGCGATTTTCCAAAAAAAAAATTCAAAGTTTCGCCATTTTGTTAATTGTTGTGCGATGTCAATAATCCCAGTTAATACGAGAGCCAAACATGTACTCTTTCTAACACCGTTGGAATTTTCGGATTCCTATGTTCCAGTGAGGATTTATCATGCCCGCCATAAAAAATAAGGACTTTTCTTTGATCACAAAAAACAACAACAAATTTTTTGTAAATTTTGTAAATTATTTTTCTTCCTCTTTAAATCTTCAAATATATATGTGTAAAGTTACAAACCTTAACAAGCATTGGTATTCATTTACCAGCCCATTTGAAATCTTAAAGGAAAAAATTGAGAATGGGGTTCCCTTAAATTAATTTTTTTGGTAGGAAGAGAACCCAAAAGTATAATATTATAACCATTTAATTGGAAACAAGTGCCTAAAGTTCCCAAAATACCGAAGAATGGGATCCATAGGCCAGTATGGGGTCATTGTTATTGAAAATTGAACAAGTATTTATATGTTCCAAAAATTACAAAATTAATATCTCGTAGCTGTTAGGAGTTTTTATCGGTGTGTATGTGCGTGGTTTCTAATGGTTTCTTTATAAAAATGCCACAGTACCTCAGAGAGTACCAGTCAGTCGCATATAGACACACAAAATAAAGTTATGAAAATTACAGATTTTTATAACCTGCTATTTTAAGAATTTTTATGAGGAACTATAGAAGAATTTTTAAAGACAATAAAAAGATTTTCTACGATTATTTTTTTTTTTATTTTTAGCATGGATTTTGACAAACTATAAAAAGAAGGGCATTTTTATATCCTACTCTATTTTGTAAGGGTCTTGTCTTGTGTTGCCCAAGAGTTGGTAACGCCGCGAAATATTTGTCGTAGACCTAATTTTTTAGTGTACCGATCGCAATATCTCGACTAGTTGAGTAGATCGAGACATGTGTGTCCGGCGGTCCGTCTGTCCATTATAGTTTGTAAACACGATACAGGTCATGTAAGTCCATTTTGGGCTAATGAAGACTGCTGTTGTTTTTGGTAATGTTTAGGGGATCAAACAAACAAAAACTGTATTTTTGTTTTTTTATTACTTTAATATTACGAATGGGGAAAGGGAACAATCATGGCTCTTTTCATAACATTCAGTCAATACGAATATTGAGCAGATGAAATCAATCGAATCTTTTGTATGAAAATAGAAAAATTTACAATCTATGGCATATATATTTGCTCTTGAAGAATACGGACTGGAGAAGTTGACAAAGTGTTTGAGATTTAAATTGATACCAATTATTGACTGTACATCCTCGAATAGGGGAGACATACGTAAATATGTACAGGGGTGTACCTAACCGGATATTGTTTAGTATTACCATTATCATACTAGAGGACGGAAATTTGGCGCTGATCGTTTTGAAATTTTCAGTTATGGTCGAAAGAATTCTTTTCGGTGATGTTCAAATGATATTTAATGGATAAAATCGACGAAAACATTATTTTTGATTCTAGTCGCTCTAAAGGTCATAAACCGTACATCATAATTATAATATGGACAACTAATTAGAATGGCTGTTTTGATAATGATTGGTCAATATTTATTTACAAATGAACCCAGAATTTTATGTGTAAAATAACAAAATCTAAATCTTATGCAAAAAATCATTCGAAAAATATGACAGGATCTGTTGACCCCTAATCGGTCAACAAGTTGACAAAATATTGCCCAGGCTCAGAATATAAATCCGCAGAAAGTTAAAGATCAGTGTTAATTCTGTAGGGTATCATTAGTCGGCTTCGTTGATTTGTAAACAGGTCTTCAACAATGTTTATGAAGCGTAAAGTTTCCACGAGTGCTACTTTTAATTTCTTTCAGATGATGAATTTTAAAAAAATAATAATTTTTCTACTTTTTTAAACAGTTTTTTGAAAGAATGGATTTAAAAAAATCTTGTTCCACATTTTTAGTACATCATTCGCTTTTGTTTTCAATATGTGGATTTGTATTAAACTCAATCCCATGTCCTTACCTCCTCCTTTTCCTTACCTCCTCCTTTTTCCCTTCTTTTATGGCTTAAGCTTCAGACATTGGCACCAGTTTGACAAAACCTATTACATAATCCGATTGTTTCCAAATGTGAAAATGTATTTCTTGTTCGCAGTCAAATATTAATTTCTACTGATACTTCTTTCTTCGAT
This sequence comes from Musca vetustissima, assembly GCF_032173495.1. NCBI lineage: Eukaryota > Metazoa > Arthropoda > Insecta > Diptera > Muscidae > Musca > Musca vetustissima. The sequence goes on along the minus strand of NW_026883288.1, from coordinate 23,661 downwards.
TGTGCAATTATCACTTAACACAAATACATTATCAATAATGGATTTAAGGGGACCCCCCCCCCATTCTCGGGGTCAAAAATTTTGTTGAAATAATTCGAATCTACACTAATTAAAGAATGTCCCTACAAAATTTCAAATGAAAATCTGAAGAACTCTTGAAGATATAGCCGATTTATTGTGTCAGCATCAAGTGACGGCTGAAGGGCTTCTCAAACTTTAAACGCGTTTTTCTCTAAACATTTTTTTGCGAATGGCGGGCACGATAACTCAAAAACTAATAATCCAATCGGTTTTAAATTTTGCAACGTTTCTCTTGGAGTGTATAGCTCTCGTATGAACTAGGATAAAGCCAATCGGTGAAGAACTTCCTTATTTTTTAACTTGGTTTTTGGTAAAAAATCGGCGATTTTCCAAAAATATTTTTTCAAAGGTCCACCATTTTGTTAATTTTAGAGCGAAGTCAATAATCCTAGTTCATACGAGAGCCAGACATGTACTCTTTCTAACACCGTTGGAATTTTCGGATTCCGATGTTCCAGTGAGGAGTTATCATGCCCGCCATAAAATAATTCTCCAACCTCTATGGTGCAATTACCACTTCAACATAAAAATATTATCAATAATGGTTACAAAAGTACACATCCGAAGTAATCGTAAGTCACTGACCTATGACCATTTTATGTAAATGCATTTTTTTCCTTATTTATATTTTTCTCCCACTTAAATACCTCAAAAAGGTCGCTATTTATTTATTTGCTTGTTGTGGTCATTCGGTCGGTCGGTGCTTGAAGACAATCAATAATAGCAAAACGTTTGTCGAATGAATTATGAATGCATAGCACGTTTCACGTAACACGGATATGTAAGGTCGGTTCGATGCAAATGTTGGAGAATGCCAACAAGCTAGCAGAGCTACTCACTTGCCGGCCAACACAACAATCTACACCAAGCTTAAAAAATGTGTACACTTATAGACAACAACAACAACATTAAGAAAATCTGATGAATAGTTTGTTCAAAAGTATACGAGTATGTTATTTATATATTTTATTGAGAAGTGGAGGCACAACACAATTTAAATATATTGCAATGCTGATACAAAGAACAGGGTGTTTCAAAATTCGGCCCATTAAAAAAATTCTTATTGAACTCATTTTAAAAATTATGTATGCAAAGTTAAGACAAATTTCGAACAAAACATGAAAATTAAATATTCTTAACATCGCGCTGAAGTAATAAACAAAACGTCTGTCGTGGTGTGTATTTAATGTTTTGCGGACGTTAATTGTGGCATGAGTTTAGGTGTCTGTGTTTGACCAAGATGTTGTTGTGGAATTTATAAGTAAGAAATTTATTTAAATGCAATTGCTGAAGTCAAAAGAAAACAATATTCTAAGTCTATGGCCGGACTAGGTCGACCATCTGATGCCGAACATTTTTGCAAACTTAAATCCCAAAATTCAAAAATTGTGATTCTAGGTGCAATGTTTATCTATACGAAGATGGAAATTGTAATTTATTGTCCACACACTTCATGTCTCACATTTAACGAGTATTAATTAAATAATGAATGAAAAGAGAAGAAACATTTTTTTTTTTTTTTTTTGAATATTCAACACATTCCAAGTCATTATGATTTAGTTGCCATTCATATTCAAAAAAAATAAATAAATAAATGTTAAAAATTCAAAGCAGACCTTTTTTCAAGTTTTTGATTGGGAATAACTTTCACTTGCAAGTGCCTATCCTCTATTTTATTTCTCGGGTATAAGCCGCCATCATATTCAACTTAACAGCCAGCAGGTTACATAGCAATAGGTGGCAATTTGTGGTAATAAAAGCTACGTTAACTTAATGTTAAATTTTTTAAGGAGAAGACCATCATATCTTGACCATGGTCAATTTTCGCTGCCATGAATTAAAAAAATAAAATAAAAAAATTCGTAGCGGCTGCTGCTGTTTGCCGGCATGTCACGGTGATGAGTTTCAAATTTCATTCGTACCACTCTTTTAGTGTAAATTGATTTTTAATTGCCATTTCATATGTAGATGGTGGTACTGATGATGATGATGACGATGGAGATTACGACGATGATGGTGGCCACTGAAATGACTGCACTGTAATCCAAGCAGCTTATGGTGGCCATTTCATTGTTATTGGAAATTTAACAGGTGTTTAAATGTTTAAAAATTTACTAAATTAATATCGTTGTTTGTTGTTTCTTCTTCTGGGTGTACGTGTGTGATTTCGATTTGTTTCTATGTATGAAATACTTCAGTATATGGATTTGCGTAATAATGAAATGCTTAATTTTTCTATATTGACATTTTATGGTCGCATGTAGACATTTTATTTAAGGGGACCCCCCCCCCCCCCCATTCTCGGGGTCAAATTTTTTTTCAAGTGAAAATCTCAAGAACTCTTGAAAATATAGCCGATTTATTGTGTCAGCATCAAGTGACGGCTAAAGGGCTTCTCAAACTTTAAAAGCGTTTTTCTCTTTTGCGAATGGCGGGCACGATAACTCAAAAACTAATAACCCAATCGATTCAAAATTTTTACACGTTTCTCTGTGAGTGTATAGCTATCGTATGAACTAGGATAAAGCCAATCGGTGAAGATCTTCCTTATTTTTTAACTTGTTTTTTGGTCAAAAATCGGCGATTTTCCAAAAATATTTTTTCAAAGGTCCGCCATTTTCTTAATTTTAGAGCGAAGTCAATAATCCTAGTTCATACGAGAGCCAGACATGTACTCTTTCTAACGCCGTTGGAATTTTCGGATTCCGATGTTTCAGTGAGGAGTTATCATGCCCGCCATCAAAAATAAGGAGTTTTTTTAATTACAAAAAACAACAACAAAACAATAACAAAAATTTTTTGTAAATTATTTTTCTTCTCTTTTAAATCTTCAAATATATATGTGCAAAGTTACAAACCTTAACAAGCATTGGTATTGATTTACCTGCCCATTGAAAATCTTGAAATGTTAAAATCGAGAATGGGTGGGGTTCCCTTATTAAGGTCCACATTTTTATAATTTGGTCGAATTTTCCGCAATAATTCGAAAATTTATAATCGTGATAATTTAAGAATATTTTTGAAAGGACCTCAAGCGAGGAACTTTTATAGGTTTAAAGGAAAAAGAAAAAAACCAGTAAGGAAAGTTCAAAAGTCCGAAAAGGCCGACTATATGATACCCTTCACCATTTTGGGTTTATGCAAGACATGTTGATATCTACAATATCCAAATGGTACACCTGATTCTTTGGTGTACCATTTGTATGAAATCGTCAAATTATGTATGGAAGTTATATATAGACACATGGGCCTAATTGAGTAGCCGTTGCATACACCATTTGTTTTTTGTAATCACTATATTAAATTTAATACCCTCTGCCTAATTTCGTGTAACCACCATTTACATAAAATCGATTAACAGAAACAAATAAGATGGATTGAATTTCCATCTGCGAAGCCTTGGCCAAATGGAATGAGATAGACCCATTTCTTAAACGGATGGTGACTGGAGATGAGAAATGGATCACACGCAATAAACCTGTGCGAAAACGATCGTGGTTAAAGAGCGATGAAGCACCTCAAATGGTGGCCAACCCAGGATTAACGGCCAGGAAGGTTCTGCTATGCATTTGGTGGGACTGGAAGGGGATTATTTATTATGAGTTACTTCCATATGGTCAAACGCTAAATTCTGATCTCTACTGTCAACAACTGCACCGTTTGAAGAAAGCAATTGACCAGAAACGGCCAGAATTGCTATTTAGGGAAGATTGTGAATATCGACTACTAGAGTTTTTTTTTTTTTTCCAAATAGGGAGCAGGACTTCTATGAGAGGGGTATTATGAATCATACAACAAAACGGTGCATATTTGACCCAAATCGGACATTCCGAAGAATGTTCAATAAAGACCTATAGTTCATATAAAAATAATGGATTTCTTTTTTTTACCAACCTAATAGTTTGAATTCAAATTAGGTAGCAAACCTTCACACCAAATCATATCAATATTGGCCCAATCTGTTATAATTTATATTGAAATTTATTTGTGAAGAACTTTAATGCCCACCAAAAAACCCGGACTAACAAATTACATTCTGGTTTGCAATAAAATACGATATCACCCCAATTTCGTTATTTTAACCCTTTCAGTGTTTTTGTCGAATATATTCGACATTTAAAAGTACTATCTTTCTTTGCGATTGTTTGGTTATCTTATGTACCGTTACTACTGATGTTTTTTTTTTTTGCAGAACAACAGACGAAACTGTCCGAGGGTTTATATGATTTTAAATACAAATTTTTAGATTTTTATTCCGAGAAAAATTTTTTTCACACTGAAGGAGTTAAAAGCTTAAGCCGAATTTTAAAATCGAAATGGCTGTAATTTGTTTATACAGGTTCACGGTGGATAAAATACATCTTGGCCGAAAATCTTCAATATGTTGCGACATAGCCAGCATATAAAAGTCCTATTGTACTTTAGTTATTTTCAATGTCTATTGCAGATTTTCCAATCGAAGTGGTGGTAATTTAAAATTCCAGATTCTTGCTGAGACCTAGCCAAATATTCCAACCAACCCATATGTATGAAAATAATCCTCCTGGCAGACAATTTACACTGTAAAAAAAATTCATAAATTTCTAAGACCACCAGCAATATTTCCTGCAAATATTATTCACCTGCCTTACCTCAACTGCAAAATAGAAAAAAAAACAATGAAACAAACTTGTGAAGTTTTTAAAACCTAACATTTGCTTATAATTACATATTGCAAACAAAACTTGTCTACAACAACCTGTATCATTAAAAAAAAGCAGCAGCAACAATAACAATAATAAATCTGACACACTTCTTTACGGACTGACATCCGAGAAACAAATGAAAAGCAAAAAGAAAAAAAAAACTGTAATTTCTTATTCGTAAAAAAAACAAACTGAGGTTATAACATAACAAAACTTCTTTGTGTTGTTGCCCTGAGCTTGTGAATTTGTGTGAACAATAATAACAACAGCAAACATAAAATCTGAAATTTTGGCAAATTGTTTCCTAGTCAAATTGGTTTTCGGTTTTATTATTTGTTAGTTTATGGCTTAACAGTCATTTGCAGCATAAAACCAAACGGTCACTATAAAAACAAATCCCTACCTTTAAGAAAAATAATGAAAAAATATTCAACAGTTGAACACATGTTTATTGAGCCATAAACATTGCTCGTGTTTTTGACCCCTTGTCCACGTTTTGAGTTTTGTTTCCTCGATCTATCTAATTTTTGGGCGTCTATTATAAATTCCTCTATGGTGTGTCTGTCCCTGTGTTTGTGTAATTTTTATTAAAATCCATTTCAATTTAACCAAGCAGACAGCTAACGTTACCATTTCCAAACTTAAAACCTTGTACTGAATTACAATCGACGAAAAAGCGGGCAAACGTTGTAAATCATTCAAGAAAGTCAAATAAACAAAAGAAAAAAAAACAACAACAGCAAAAAAGTTTTTACTATTTTTTTTTTTTTTTTTGTAATGCCATTCTTAATTCATTGTCGACAGCAATGAAAATCAAAAATTGTAACAGTTTTGTTTTTCGCTCTCTTCTCCGCTTCCAATACAATTTTTGTGCAAAAAGTGCAATACTTTCTTCTTGGTGTATTGATTTTGGGTGAGTGTGTTTTGGAAAGCATTGCACAAAAGGTAAAGTACTATCAGCACGAGGGTAACATGTAATTTGGGTTATTTTCCGTAGTGGGTCCACATATATAAAAAATAGGTCTAGACGAATTATCTATACTAATAAAAGAGTAAAGTGATTGACTGACTGATTTAACGATTCATCACCGCCCAGACGAAACGGCTGAAGCTAGAATCCTGAAATTTTGGGTGAGGGTCACTCTTGGTCCAAATGTGACAGATAAGGCTGGGTTTTTGGTAATTCGTACTAGAACGGTACGAAAAGTACTAAATGTGATGCCATTTGTATTTGGCGAACCGGTGGAGCTAGAACTCTGAAATTTGGTTTGGTGGTCGTTGATGGAGGGTAGCATAGATGTACCAAAAGGTTTTTGGAAATTCGAATTACAACTTTCTGAAATGTACGAAAATGTACTAAATTTGGTACAATTCTGTAGCATGTGAACGGATAGCGTTAAAAACTTGAAATTTGGAATGCGAATTAGGGTTGGAAAGTAGGGTCGATATAAGGAGATGATTTTGAAAGCGTGTACTCATGTGTACGAAAAGTACTATATGGTACTATATTTGGTACAAATTTAATTTGGAGATACAAATCGAGCTGGAATCCTGGAATTTGAAATTAAAATTACCGTCGGAGAGTAGGATTTGGATATGAACGTAGTTTTGGAAACTTGTTACTTATGTGTGCGAAAAGTACTAAATCGTACTGTAATCGGTACAGTTTGGATTTAGGTTATCCTATAGAGCGGGAACAACGCAATCCCACACCACTGTAGGGGTGTGGGATTGCGGTCAGGATTCAGTTTAAGAAATTAATACTTATGGGTACTAAATTTCGTACAATTTGAATTTTAGGCGAACCAATAGAGCTAGAATCATGAAATTTGGAGTCAGGATCACTGTTGAGGTGTAAGATTGAGATATGCAGGAAGTTTTAGAAATGTGTACTACTGTGTACTAAATTTGGTACAATTTGAATTGTGAGTGAACCGATAGAGTTAGAATCCTGAAACTTGGATTTGGGATCACTGTGGGGGTTTAGGGTTGGGGTATGTAGGAGGGTATGGAAATTGGTACTACTAAGTACTAAATTTAGTACGATTTGATTTTTGGGTGAACCGAAAGAGTTGGAATCCTGATATTTTGATTTATGAACACTGTGGAAATGTAGAATTGGGGTATGTTGGAAGATTTGGAAATTGGTACTACTATGTACTAAATTTAGTACAATTTGAATTGTGGGTGAACCGATAGAGTTGGAATCCTACTGAAACTGACATTTCTTTCTCTTCTGCACATGATTGCGTATACGTATTGACACCACTTATACGCCACATTGTACCTAAAGAAATTTAATTGTTATGGTGATATTCATTATTAAAATATCCCTCGTAATTTTCATACCTACGAAAATTGCGTTAAACCAATTTTTACATTGATTTTTCTTTTGCAGCTGTTATTTGATTTGTTTGCCATCGTGTGTCTGCTGCTATGTGGGTTCGTCGTCGGTCGCGGTAACAAATTACTTTTAGATTAAGACTGTAAAAACCGATATTCAAATGACAAAAAAAAACCTAACCACCTAAAACAAGTATTGGTGATATAAATGCTGTGCTCTTAAAAGGTTTCTATTAAATTGGAATTAGACATAAGACCGCCACAGCGGAAAGGGGTGTGAACTGGACAAACGCACAGCTGTACAGATACTAAGGTGAAATGAGACAAAATATAATGTAGCATGGAAAATGTGTGTAAAGAAGTATAAATGTGAAAACATAGGTATATATTATATGACCGGACGACATACAATTATCTAAACATTTAAAAATCATATTTTCTTTTCAAAACTTATTCTAAATAGGCTAACAATTTAAATACCAAATAAAAATGTTGAAATCAGCATAACATTTAACTTGAAAAATGTCTGCTTTTAAATTAAAGCTTTGTGTAGGGCCCCATGTCGCCGCTGCATAATAATCACAGCAGCAAAAAACATGAATTGAACTTAATTAAAGTGAATGTCAATCTGCAAAAAAAAAAAAATATTCGAGCTAGTGGCGGATGGGTGCTGATGTATTTTGTATGGGGGGTCTGTTAAAAGATCAATTGTTGCGTGAATTGTTGTTGACAATAAAAGACTGTTTGCTATTGAATTTAATTGGATTTGATGATGGAATGGAATGAAATGTTGCATTTTATTGTCTGTCGCATTTTCTACAATGGTCTGTATTTAATCTAAATGCTGACATCACAATTTATATGTACAGAATGTAAACTTTGCAGAAAAACATAATACTTAGCCTTTGTAAAGAAAAACAATTTCAAATATTTCAAGAGTACGGGGGAAATTCGGAATAGATTTTGAGAATACATACCTGAAAAGAGAGAGAAAAAAGAAAATCATTTATTAGCAAATAGTCGCAATAATTGTAATATTATTTGAATTGATTATTCGTATATACACTTTGGCGTACGGTTCTAAAATGAATATTTCCGTATGGAAAAACAACAGTCTCCAAAAAATAATAATAATAATTTAAAACCAGTGATCGGAGCAGTATAGTCAGACGGGGCCGATCATATGATACCCTACACAACTTCCACGAAAAAAATAACTTTCTGTGGATCTATATTCTGAGCTTGGGCAATATTTTGCGATATTTGAACCATCTGGGCCAATTAGAGGCCGACAATTATTACTAATGATCAGAACAGCCCTTCCAATTTCTGTCCAGATTCCCTTCCCGTGTGTTGTGATCTTCTTATTCCCATTGGAGCCTTTAGATCGACTCGAAAAAACACAAAAAATTGAGTTTTCGGTCGACTTCATCACAATATAATTATCTGACCGTCATCGAAAATTATAGACGTTATCCTTGACCATAACTGGAACATTTTAAAGAGATCAGCGCTATATTTCCGCCCTCTAGTGTGGTAAACGGTTACTAAATAACGTCTGAATATATAAGAACATGTAAATATTTAAGTGTAACTCCCACATCTGAGTACATACAGCCATATAATTGGTATCAATTTAAAGGTCAACCACTGCCCTTGGATATACCAAAAACTTTTCGGGTCTATGTCCTTCAGGGGTAAATCTATACGCTATTGAATACAAATTTTGTAATTTTTTCACACAAAAGTCAGGGTTCATTTGACCCGCTAAATACTGACCGATCCTTATCAAAAGAGGCACGCTTATTCTTTGGCACGATCCCTTTCTCTGTGTAAAAATTCGTGAAGATTGGTCCATAACTGTGGCCTGTATCGTGTTTACAAATTATAATGGGCAGACGGACGGACACACATGTCTAGATCGACTCAGCTAGTCGAAATATGAGGATCGGTATATTTAAAGGTGGGTCTAGGACCAATATTTCGCGGGGTTACAAACTCTTGGGGCTGCACAAAGCTATAATACCCTAAAAACATAGTTGTGTAGGGTATAAAAAATGTCCTCTATACATATTTTCCTTACTCCTTTGGAGATTGATCAAAATTACAGAGTAATAATTTAATAAACTAAAAGATATGTAAAACGAAAATGTTATAATGCCGAATTTGTTATAGCCTTACAATGAGGAGCTATGATATAATGACAGTAAATTCAATATACTTTTTGAGATAGCGCCAGGTCAATATATCTCGTATTTCTATTTTTCCGAAGTTTCCAATGCTGGTTCTTATTGGGCCGTACTTAACAAAAAGATTGTGATTTTCATTTCTTTCCATTCTTACAATTCATGGATGCATATTTTTCCGCAGTCTCCCATGCTGGTTCTTATAGGACCGCATATATGCGAAAAAAATTAAAATATTGTGTGCTACTTAACAAAAATATTGTGAATTTCATTCCTGTCAAGGATGCGTATAAGTGTTAACACTACGTATACGCCACAATATACGAATAGAAATTTAGATTGTAAAATGTTGATTCAAAAATAACATTTTTCACATCAGATCAGCTTCACAAAATTGATTAACAAAAATTGCGGTATCAGCTAAGGCCGTACGAATATTACTATATTATCTTAAATTTTGGCTCTCTATTCACCAAAAATTAATATTGTTCATTCCTAGAATACATGGTGTCGTATAAGTGTCGACACTACGTATACGCCACAATACACACAGCAAAATTTGGCATTATTTGAGGTTTTTTTTCGAAGATTAAAGATTTTCAGGTAATATAAGACAAAACCTCAAAACTGTCACGGTGCAACATAGCTAATTTCAAATAATGACTTTATAGTAACGTCTTAGAAACTAAAGCTAAACTATTTTCATATTTAAACTATTTCATGCTCGATGAAATACGCCAACAAATATGATGCATTTTTTCACAGTTTTCATGAACCGCTCTGCTGCAAAACATTGAAAACGTGCTATACGATAAAATAGATAATACTACCGTTATTTCCTGATAAGAGTTTCATGTCGATTGGTGCAAAAACATCAAAACTAATTCAAAAGAAGCATGGATCTATGCGTATTATTTCGAAATCGTGGGTCTTCCAAGATGAGTCAAATTTAAAGGAAGTTGTTTGTGGAAGGTAATGGTGCACGCTTCTCTGGTAAAAGTAGTCATGTGTCGTCCGTAATTCACCAGCAAAGTAGGTTGTCAATTCTGAGTACTATTTGCCTGAATTCTTGGGAGAAATTTGAAAAATTTGCGATGGACGAAGTTGAATCATTGCGCACGATGTAATTGCACAAGTTGTTTTTGGACGAAACATTTCGAAGCAAATTGTCGCTTGTTTCTTAGGTAAAACAAATCATGTGGCGGCTGTACAGTTCGAGAAACGTAGACTGGTAAATTCTGAGTGTTTGCCTGAAGTCTTCGGAAAAAAAATCGAAAAATAAAAAAAAAAACGATAGACCATTACATTGCGATAGCACATCAACTAAAACCAGCTCATTTTTGAGCGGCCAAAAAGTGCAATTGATTGGTCAACCGCAGTATAGCCCTGACTGAATTCCATTTTTTCGGGCACATCATGAAAAAAATGTCCATGATATTCATAGCAATAAGGTGTTACTGAGACGTTTAAATGTCATGTTTTGGAGGTGTCTTCGATCAGAGTGGAAAAAGTTTAAAAAGAGTACTTGAAGAACAATTAAAAAATAATTTTTTTAAGTTTAGGTCAGAACAAAGTATAGGTAATATGTTTCGTATAAAATACCTTGAATTATGCGAAACGGATTTTATAAATAAACCCAAATTATCAAGGCTATAGATAAAATATCTCAAAATATTTGTTTCTTTAAGTAGCAATAAAATTATTCCATTAAATTAAAATTGAAAGAATTGTTCGATCGATCCTTTTCTTCCACATTTGCGAGTTGTTAAAGATTTTTATACCCTACACAACTATATTGTGAGGGTATTATAGCTTTGTGCAGTCCCAAGAGATTGTAACGCCACGAAATATTGGTCCTAGACCCACCTTTAAATATACCGATCTCGACTTATATCTCGACTATCTGAGTCGATCTAGACATGTGTGTCCGTCCGTCTGTCCATTATAATTTGTAAACACGATACAGGCCACAGTTATGGGCCAATTCACGAAATTTTGCATGTAGGATGGGTTCTGGCCAATGAAGACCCCTTATTGTTTCTGGTAAAGAAATGAAATGGACCAAATACTTAATTTTTGTCGGTTTTTCTGGTCGCTCCAGAGGTCGCAATTATATTCCGAACATCGTGAAATTCATGGAGAATGGGATCGGGTCAAAAATTGAGCATGCCAGTTTTGATAAAGATCAGTCAATATTTAGAGGGTCAAATGGACCCTGACTTTTGTGTGAAAAATGAGAAAATTTTGATTCTATGGCGTATATATTTACTCCTAAAGGATGTAGACCCAAGAAGTTGATAGTTTATCCAAGAGGAGTGCCTGACCTTTAAATTGATACCAATTATATTGTCGTATGTTCTCGGATGTGGGAGTTACACTTAAATATTTACAGATGCTTACACCTTCAGATATTATTTAGTAACCCATTACCACACTCTAGAGGGCGGAAATATAACGCTTATCGATTTGAAATTGTTCATGGGGTTCCAGTTATGATCAGATTATAATTTTGGAATGAATTGGACCAAAAACTTAATTTTTTGCAATTTTTCGAATCGATCTATAGGCCACAGTTATAAACCGATCATAACCATACAATGCTGAAGTCAATCTGGACAAGTAATAAGAAGGGCTGTACTGAATATTAGCAATATTCGGAAAATATGTCCTTCGTAGAGGGCGGAAATATAACGCTTATCGATTTGAAATTGTTCATGGGGTTCCAGTTATGATCAGATTATAATTTTGGAATGAATTGGACCGAAAACTTAATTTTTTGCAATTTTTCGAATCGATCTATAGGCCACAGTTATAAACCGATCATAACCATACAATGCTGAAGTCAATCTGGACAAGTAATAAGAAGGGCTGTACTGAATATTAGTAATATTCGGAAAATATGTCCTTCGTAGTTGTGTAGGGTATCGTATGGTCGGCCCCGTCCGACTATACTGTTCCGCTCACTGGTTTTAAATTGGCTTCGTTAATTATAATCACAAGAAATAATTCAAATTCACTGCACAACATTAAAACATCAACGCGTTTCTATTCCTCCCAAAAAAATCACATCTAATTTACAATGACCCCTGTCCCTTTATTGTATAGCTAAAGGCATATTTAATTGACCAGCTTTGATGTTATAAAAGATTTTTTTCTTTCATAAAACATGTTTGGTTTATAATGATTTGAAGTATTTCTTCAATTACACTTATCCACTTATTTGTACAAAATCGTATAAGTAATTGTCATGCATTTGTATGTTGTTGCTGTCGAATTGCTAATGAATGCAGGTGTTTATTTATTTTCCAATGGGTATAGCCAATAACCCTTTAATATTGAATCAGGTTTTTTTTTGTTTTTTCTCTTAACTTTACATTTTGGATTCTGTAGGGCGTTAAGTGACTGACTCTAAGATACGAGATTAAATTACGTAATTAACCAAATGACTGACTGACTGACAGTCGACCGTGCTGTGATTATTGTGATAATGGTGTAATGTATGGAATTTCTTTAATTTTGTATGTGTGTTTTTTTCTCTTTACTTAACACTTGGCCTTCGTGGAATGTGAATCCATTTAATTCACTCATAATTATATGTAATTTCCTAAATTAACATACAAAATGTTGTGTGTTGTTGAAGTTACTCAGAAATTAATGTAATTTTAGAAATTACTAGGAGTAATTTACATAGCATATTTTACAGATAAAATGACAAATATATTGTCAGGAGCCATTAAACGTTTTTAATATATTTCGACGGTGTAATCAGTTGCCGGATAACGTGGATGATGATCATCTATTGCAATCTGTTAAGTTAATAAGATAGTTAGGGCCTTGGCCCCACGGACCCAATTGTGAGCAAACAGTTGTGGGTGTCTTGCCAGCCAACAAAGAAACGTAGATACTGAGTTTAAGAACCATCGATAAGAGCTATGTCGTCCCAATCTTCCGACACAATTGGAGACTCAAATTCCCAATCTGAACACGAAAGTAAAACCAATATAACCCTCTGAGATTAGCGGAGGGGTAAAGAAGCTGATAAGATGGTGATAGAAGTGAGCAATGACATTGCTAAGCTCACGACAAGGAAAAAACAGCTATCTGATAAGAAAAAATCCGGAAGCGCGAAGAACCAAATAATGCTCAAAAAGTTAAGCTTGTCCTTTAGAGCAGACCTGATTAGGTCTTTGGAAGAACAAACGAAAGCCAACCGCACAGAAAAAAGGAAAGAAGGGCTTCCCATCGGCTGATATAAAGAGAACGCGAAGCCAACCCAAAGTTGAAGGAGAAAAACTGCCAAGAGAATGCATCAACTAAGGTTAAAAAAGCTGTTTGTAATATCCAGAAGACGAGCACTGCACCATATGTTCCGTAAAGACCGGAGATACCAAAAGGACTAACCCGTCTTTACGAAAAAGGAAGAGATTAACAGAAATGGTAAGAAGGCCGCCTCTTAAGCAGTGATCGACGTGGCATCCAGTAAACAGGAAAAGTAAACCCATAAGGATGTGATGAACGCGGTCAATAATAAGATCTCAAAACACCAGCTGTAAGAAGGGAATCCCTTCGGCCTGGACATCTAATCCAAAATATTAATGATAGCATTGAAACCCACAGAAAATTAGTGGCCAGCAACAAGCGAGATGCGAGCGAGAATGCTGAAGCCGGTGAGGAAAACGGAACTTCCTCAGTTGCAAAAGTCAACGATGTTCATCAGAGGTTTGAGCAGCGAGTTCACGACAAAACGCCTGCTCGAAGGCTTTGATCTGCAGAACAATATACCGCCCGGTGAAGTAGTTAGAAGTTTTTCCCAGGGAGGAGAACAAAGAGGAGACTCTCCTTGTGATGCGATTGGACGGCAAGTAATACTAAGACTTGTCCAATTCTGTATGTTTGAAGATTGGGTTCAAGGCATGTATTGAAGGAGAGGAAGCCACATAATGCAGCGAGGGAGAATGTCTGATTCGCAAGAAAATCGATTATTGGAGGGCATCGGAGTGTGGCGGTTATAATGGTCCTTATGTAAAGCACAATAAAAGGCAATATACATATCGGGATAATCCCTTCGACCCTTAGACCGTTAAAAATAAGGTCTCTAAATTAAACCATATAAACTCAAAAGGGAGTAGAACGAAAAGGGAAATTTCCTTGTGGTAAAGTGCATCGGACGGTAATAACGGTCCTTATGTAAAACACAATAAGAGGTAATATACATATCGGGTTAATCCCTTCGATCCTTGGACCGTTAAAAAAAAGGTATCTAAATTAAACCATATAAACTCAAAAGGGAGGAGAACGAAAAGGGAAATTTCCTTGTGGTAGGCTTAAATCATAAATGATACGTGTCCAACACAGTCTAGTTCTATATTCGGAAGGCTAGAATTAGAGAAGATGTAGCCACAAAAATCAGTTTTTTGTTTTTCTCGAACTTGAGTTTTTTTTTTTTTTGTATATGAATCGAAGGTAATCCAAAGCCGGTGAGTATATTCGGACGGACCCGACCATACACCCTATACAAATAACACGGAACTCTAACATTCTGCTGATGTTTATTCTGAGCTTGGGCAATATATCTATACTTGACCAGATTGCCTTCACCGTGGGTTGGGTTGTGATGTTTTCGGCTTTTAATTGTGGCCTATAGATCTACAAACAAAAAAACACAAAAAATAAGTTTTTTTCCACTTCATCTCAAGATTATTATCTGATCATAACCGTTTCATAGCTGGAACCTCATAGAAAATTTCAAATCGATTCGTGCTATATTTCCGCCCTCTAGTGTTATAATGTGTTACTAAATAATATGTGAATACGTAAGCACCTGTAAATATTTAAGTGTAACTCCCACATCCGAGTACACGAGACAATATAATTGGTATCAATATTATGGTCAACCACTCCTCTTGGATACACTATGAACTTGTCGGGTCTATGTCATTCAGGGATATATATATATAGAATACAAATTTAATAATTTTTCACACAAAAGTCAGGGTCCAGTTAACCCGCTAAATATTGATCAATCTTTATCAAGATAGGCATGCGTATACCTTCGCCAGATCCCCTCTCCATATAAAACTTCTCTATGTTCGGGCTATAATTGCGGCCTCTGGAGCGATCAGAAAACCCGACAAAAATTTAGTTGGTCCATTTCATTCCCTAAATATTAAACGATATTTACCAAAAACAATAGAGGTCTTCATTGGCCAGAACCCATCCTACAAGCAAAATTTTGTGAAGATTGGTACATAACAATGGTCTGTATCGTGTTTACACATTATAATGGACAGACGGACGGACACACATGTCCACATCGACTCAGCTAGTCGAGATATGACGATCGGCATACTAAAAGGTGGGTCTAGGAACACCATTTCGCGGCGTTACAAACTCTTGGGACTGCACAAAGCTATCATACCCTGACAAAATAGTTGTATATGTTATAATTATTATCACTTAACAATATTTTTGAAATAAACCAAACACAAGCCTTTCAATATCTCAATATAAGAAGAAAATGGACTTAAACCACTTTCAAAATAAACGACTCTCTTCATGGAGTAAAAATTGTATTTTTGGAGGTCATTACTTGTGTAGGGTATAAAAATTGGCAACCTTGTCAATAAATACATTATAAAACCAGTGAGCGGAGCAGTATAGTCGGACGGGGCCGACCATATGATACCCTACACAAATTCCATTAAAATCTAACTTTCTGTGGTTCTATACTCTGAGATTGGGCAATATTTCGCGATATTTGCACACTTTTGACTGGTTAGAGGTCAGAAAATGTTACTAATAATCAGTACAGCCCCTCTAATTACTTGTCCAGATTCCCTTCACCGTAGGTTGTGTTGTGATGTTCGGCTATCGACTCGAAAAGTACAAATAATTAAGTTTTCGGTCCACTTCATCAGAAAAATTACAATAGGGTTCTTCATTGGCCAGAACCCACCTTACATGCAAAATTTCGTGAAGATTGGTCCATAACTGTCGCCTGTATCGTGTTTACAAATTATAATGGACACACATCTCTAGATCGACTCAGCTAGTCGAGATATGACGATCGGTATACTTAAAGGTTGGTCTAGGACCAATATTTCGCGGCGTTACAAACTTTTGGGGTTGCACAAAGCTATAATATCCTGACAACATAGTTGTGTAGGGTATAATAACCCAACTGTTGGACCCTGAAAATGCTCAATACTTTTTTAACATATCTCGATTTTTCTAGTAAAGTTTGTCAAATCATAGTTTTCAATTTTGACTAATTAACATAGCACGAACCAATTATTTTATGTTAGTTTTTTATTTTTGAAAAGCTAATAAAATTTGTCATAAATTAAAACAAATTAACAAAAACGTGATAATAAAATTTCTCGAATAAAAAATTCCTTAAAATATAGGTGAATTTATATGGAAATATTCCATACGTGTTTCAAAGAGAAAAATAAAAGAAAAATTTATCTACGAAAGTGTATTTCAAATTCTTTTTTCTCATCCAATACCTTATCATGCCCCGTTTTTATTTCCTTTACAACAAAAACATTCTAGCTTTGTATGGATTTTTCTTGGCCATAATGGAAATTCTTGGGTCATAATCTATTATAATTTTATGCTGTCACTCAATCATTGAAATTGAAATCAATGCCCATAGAAGAATAACATGGGCGTATTCATTTGACGCGATTTGTTGTACGCACAAGGGCTCACTTTCGTCGTGGGCAACACTTTCATCTTGAGATCTCTGATCAACATTGAAAACAAAAAAATATTTAAAGTAGAATTTTGTTTTATTGTGTGTAAATTCTTTCACATTTTCTTGCGTCAGACAAACTGCCTATCAATTAATGTTGGAAGGCAACATATTGTTGTTGTGGATACAACTAAGCACCATCAGAACATGGTTCTTTGGGTTTGATAAACAAATTACAAAAATGTTTCTTTTTTATGATGAGGGGCATTCTGTGTCTGTGTGTGTTGTGAGAAGAAGGGCTAAAAGATGATGTTTGAAGAATTCAGTATTCGAATGTTCATCATATCGTCTTCGAGATCATGTCACCAATAAATCATGGTCATGGTTATTATTTTTAAAGAGATGTATGTTGTACATTCATATCAAAAACAATATTTTCTTCGATTAATTTCGGGGTAGACATGAACATTTATTACAGACATTTTTGAGGTAAGATACCAGACAAAGGTGTGTAAATATTTTCTTCACATGTCTATTCTAAAGAACATTGATAGTGAGTATTTGGTATATGGATTGAGGCTATCCAGATAAAGTTCCATCGGAGTGAGACGGCAACAAGTATTCGGATGGAAAATTTAATCAAAGGTAATATTCACATTGGGCTAATCCCTTGAACCTGTGGATTCAACCTGTGGATAAATTCAAAGGGGAGGAGAACGAAAAGGGCACTTTCCTTGAGTTAGGCTTGGATCATAGATGATAGCGGGTATTTTGTATATGGTGTCTAGAGATCCTTCAATTATATTTTGTATAGAAAATGGATCATGTTGGTCCATATCTCAACACAAAAGTTGAGAGTTATATATATATATATATATCGAAAATGATTAGGAAATTTTTTTTTTGAAGATCTCCTTTTAAAGGAATATAATCATATGTTTGTTGGCATTCAAAAAAACCCCTTCAGAGACTTGTTAGTCAACTCAACCGAACTTTCCGCTATACATCGGAACTACTCATACTTGTTGTGGCCCATCCATTCAACAACTGGTCAATAACTTTAACAACGACGATTTAAATTACACCACACACCATAATATGATATTGTATTAGTGTATATGCACACAATTTTATTGTTGTTGTTAAAAAGGCATTGAAGTACGATTACGATGGGCCATATCAAATTATGCTGAAATTTACGAGATAATTCGTTAAGTGTCTTCTTTCGAACCTGAGATAGTCATCATAATTTGTGTTTGCAGTTTATCGGGTTTCACTGCCAATTTTTTATGTCGTGCTTCGCTTCATTGAACATAAATCATTGTCCGGTTTTAAAGCACTTGAGAGTATTGATTTTGTAAAAAAAACTATTATTAATGTTGTTGCAGTTTGTGAAATTTATATAATTTTTAAACGGTTTAAAGTTATTTAACCTTGGTAAACTGTTGAGCGTATTCCATAAAAGGGACCAGATAAAAAAAAAAAACTTTTTTATTGAGGCGGATTTTTTCAATAGACAACGGCCAATTGCGGCAGAATGAAGATTGTTGTGGATTGGAAATTAACTTAGGCTACTGAGTTTTTTATAGAAAAAATACCAACGTTTCAGAGGTCGATTTTGTTTATATAGAAAAAAATTAAAACCCTTTTTTCTATATAACAAAAAACTAAGTAATGACCTCAGAAAAAAAGCACCTCAATTACTGAGTATTTTTCTATAGAAAAAAAACGCATAATTTATTGACGTCTAATTTGTTTCTATAGAAAATAAGCGTCTCAGTTACTGAGCTAAATATTTTTTCTGAAGGAAAAAGTACCTCAGTTGTTGGTGTCAAATTTTTTCTATGGAAAAAGTACCTCTGTTAGAGGTCCTTCAGTAACTGAGGTTGATTTTTTAACCTCCGTTACTGAGGTTGAATTTTTTTCTATAAAAAACAACACTTCAGTTATTGAGGTTGAATTTTTTAATAGAAAACCAGTAAGGAAAGTAGTAAAGTCGAACGGGGTAGTAAAGTCAACAGATGAATCTTAACAGACGTTGAATTTTTGAAGAACCAGTAAAATATACTAATATTTTCATTTGATCAAATATAGGGTTGCTTCTTACAATGGGACAAAATTCCAAACCGATTTCATGGAAACTTGTCAACTTGTTGTTATACTAATTTCAGTATATTTTGTGCTTATCGGCCACACTTTGAGTTCTTGGTGCATCATGTACATAAAATCGGGAGAAAATATATATAGGAGCTCTATCCTCATCTGAACCTGCACCTGCCCCCCTCTCTGCGTACGTCCCTGGTAGAAGCTATATCAAAATCTGAACGATTTAATGAGACTAACTTATATTAAAAAGAGATTAACTTATATTAACTACAGTTCATTGTACAAAATTGTGTGGCAATCGGACAAACTTTGGGTCTTTATTGCACAATTTACATAAAATCGGAAGAAAAGAGTATATGGGACCTATATCTAAATCTGGACCGATATTCAGGAAACTTAACACACATCATTCTAGACATAATTCATTACGCTATGCCAAATTTCGTAGAAATCGAAAGATATATAGGGACTTTGGTACACCATTTACATTAAATCGGATGGAAATATATATGGGAGCTATATCTAAATCTGGACCGATTTTCAGGATAATTAACACACATCATTCTAGACATAAATCGTTACGCTATGCCAAATTTCGTGCAAATCGAAAGATAAATAGGGACTTTGGTACATTACATTAAATCGGGCGCAAATATATATTTGGGAGCTATATCTAAATCTGAACCGATTTTCAGGAAATTTAACACACATCATTCTAGACATAATTTATGACGATATGCCAAATTTCGTGCAAATCGAAAGATATTGAGGGACTTTGGTACATCATTTACCTGAAATCGGACCGAAAGTATATATGAAAGCTATATCTAAATCTGGACCAATTTCTAGGAAATTTATCACGCATCATTCTATACCTAATTCAGTATGCTGTGCCAAAGTTCGTGCAAATCAAAAGATATATAAGGACTTTGGAACACCATTTACATTAAATTGGAGGAAAATATATATGGGATCTATATCTAAATCTGAACCGATTTTCAGGAAATTTAACACACATCATTCTAGACATAATTTATGACGATATGCCAAATTTCGTGCAAATCGAAAGATATTGAGGGACTTTGGTACATCATTTACCTGAAATCGGACCAAAAGTATATATGGGAGCTATATCGAAATCTAGACCGATTTCTAGGAAATTTATCACGCATCATTCTATACCTAATTCAGTATGCTGTGCCAAATTTCGTGCAAATCAAAAGATATATAGGGACTTTGGAACACCATTTACATTAAATCGGAGGAAAATATGGGATCTATATCTAAATCTGAACCGATTTTTCCCAATTTCAATAGGGTTCGTCCTTGGGCCAAATAATTGATCTATGCCAAATTTCATCCAATTCGGATCATAAATGCGACCTGTACTTTGTTTGCAATATAACATGGACAGAATCGACTTAAAAAGTGATTCTATACATATTCTCAAATAGAACCATGTGTCCATCTCGTTTACTTTTGCCTGTTACAAACATATGCACAAAGACATAATGCCCTGTACCACAGTTTGGTGAAGGGTATAAAAACCTCAGTTATTGAGCTTGAATTTTTTCAATAGAAAAAAAAACACCTCCGATACTGTGGTTGAAAAAAAACTTACTGACATTGAATTTTTTTCTATATAAAAACACCCTTTTCTATAGCCTTATATACCTTATTTACTTAGGTCGACTTTTTATAAAAACATCTCTAAGTTCAATTTTTTCTGTAGAAAAAATTCTTCAGTTACGGAAAACAATTTGTTTCTATAAAACCAAATATCTCAGAAACTGAGTCAGATTTTTTTCTATAGAAAAAATAACTCAGAAACTGAGTTCGATTTTTTTCAATAGATAAAAGCACCTCTGTTACTGAACAATGTACCTCTCATACTGACTTGTATTTTTCTATAAAAAAATAAATCAGTTACGATTTTTTCTAAAAAATATTCCAGATACTGATATAGTTTTCTATAGATTTTACTAAGTCAATTTTTTAGTATATTCTCATTTTCTATAAAAAAAATTCACAACACCATTGTCACAGAGGTTATCCGAAGTCAAAGACAATAACCGGGTACTGAAATATAAATTTTTTTTAACACTCCCTGAATGACTATCTCCGATTATTTACTCCTGTAGGAATTAAAATCCGCTTAACATAAATTCCGATAAATTTATGTTAAAAGGCATGTATTTGGATGTTGTTCCCCTCCATCCTTAAGATAAAATAAATCAAAGATTTTTTGTTTGTGTTGTATGTTATTGGAATAAAAAAGATATCGAATAACATGAGATGGTACGCCAAAGACCGCATCTGACACATATCAAACCTTAAAAGTTCATTGAATTCAAGTGACAATGTGCAGAATGAAATGACATACAACCAGTCGGAAAACGGTAAATAAATGGTAGAGGAGATAAAATATGGGCCAAACCATTAACACAAACCAAAGATCAATGATCGTGAAATGAACGGATTTTGTATCAAGCTCAAACACACACACATCCACACCGACACTCCTTCACCAGTCTCAAACAATGGTGCATAAAGACGGGTATGTCATTTCAAGATTCTGCCCGAAAGGTATTAGCCAAGAAGAACAATTTTAAGTGAAATAATTGATTTTTAAAGCTCTAAGAATCTCTAACGGATGGAGATTAGTAAAATTCTGTCCAGATTATTTGGCTTGGGTATTTGAGTTGATAGGTCTTCAGAAAATCTGCTGTTTCGATTTTAATGACTTTCTTATATAAATGCGTTCAATCTTTTGGATGGTTATTTTGTTTTCTCGATTACCATCAAAACGTGATTGATTGATGATCATGATGTTTTCCGTTAAATGTTAAGGGTAATTTTCCGCTTAACATTTTGTCATTTGTCACAAAACGAAATCAATCTCTTGAGAAATGTGACGAGAGACAGACACACTGTGTCTGTCTTAGGTAAGAAGAGGTCACCATCATGTCTAGAATTCTATTTGGTTTATCTGAAAATAAAAATCTTTTCCCAATACTACGTGACAATACTGATGATCACACGCACACACACATCTGCACACCAATGACTTTAATATTCTCTAGACAACAGGTATGCTGGTAGGAGTGTTGAAAATTTCCTAGAATTGGTTTTAAAGAAATGTTTTTTGTATGGAATTTTATTTTGAAATTCTAATCCTTCTTAACTGATTTTAATTACTACCACGATGGCATTTTAAAGAGCCAGTAATGTTTAATTGTGCGCTGCACCCTTAGTGAGAATAGTCGAATTCTTTTATTAAAATGTAAAATAAAATACATCTATAGAAAAACCAGTAAGGAAAGTAGTAAAGTCGGACTGGGCCGACTATATGATACCCTTCACCACTTTGGATATACTCAACATATGTATCCTAACAGACGTCGTCGGAATACAAATTTCAGTACGATGTGTCAATCAATTTACATTGAATAGGACTAAAATACATATGGAAGCTATAACTAAATCTGAACCGATTTTCACGATACTTATAACAATTCTCTCTTGACCTAATTCATTACCCTATGCCAAATTTCGTGCAAATCGATAGATATATAAAGACTTTGGTCCACCATTTTCATAAAATCGGACGAAACTATATATGGGAGCATAATCTCATCAACCTGAACCGATTTTCACGAAACTTATAACACTTCATTCTTTACCTAATTCATTACCCTATGCAAAATTTCGTTCAAATCGAAAGTTATATAGGGACATCGGGGCACCATTTACATAAAATCGGACGAAACTACATATGGGAGTTATATCTAAATCTGAATCGATTTTCACGAAACTTAACACACATCATTCTAGACTTAATTCAGTACGCTATACCAAAATTCGTGCAAATCAAAAGTTTTGCAGGGACTTTGGTGGAACATTTTCCTAAAATCGGGCGAAACTATATATGGGAGCTATATCTACATCTGAACCGATTTGCATGAAATTTAGCACACGTCATTCTACACATAATTCAGTACGCTATACCAAAATTCGTGCAAAACTAATGATTTTCAGGGACTTTGGTGCTCCATTTACCTAAAATCGGGCGAAACTATATATTGGAGCTATATCTAAATCTGAACCGATTTTCCCGAAATTTAGCACACATTATTGTCGACTTAATTTAGTAAGCTATGCCAAAATTCGTGCAAATCTAATGATTTTCAGGGACTTTGGTGCACCATTTAGTTAAAATCGGACGAACCTATATATGGGAGCTATATCTAAATCCGAACCGATTTTCACGAAACTTAACACACATCATTCTAGACTTAATTCAGTACGCTATACCAAAATTCGTGCAAATCAAAAGTTTTGCAGGGACTTTGGTGCACCATTTACCTAAAATCGGACGAAAATATATATGGGAGCTATAACTAAATCTGAACCGATTTTCCCGAAATTTAGCACACATTATTGTCTAATGATTTTCAGGGACTTTGGTGCACTATTTACCTAAAATCGGGCGAAACTATATATTGGAGCTATATCTAAATCTGAACCGATTTTCTCCAATTTCAAAAGGGTTCGTCCATGGGCC
>NW_026883287.1:0-4886 GCF_032173495.1 Musca vetustissima | reverse complement strand
GACCTCCAAAAAATATTTTTAACAAATCCGCGCCATTCAATAGACTGCTAAAAATTTTATAAAAAATCCTTAAATAAAATATTTCTTAAATCCAACCCAGTCCTATGCAAAAAATCCAAGCCTATTTATAGACCTCCAAAAATATCTTTAAAAAATCCGCGCCTGTCAATAGACTACAAAAATTTTATAAAAAATCCTTAGACTCCAGAAAAAAAAATTAAAAAATCCAACCCTGTCCTATTCAAAAAATCTACGCCTATTTATAGACCACCAAAAAATATTTTTAAACCAGTAAGGAAAGTAGTAAAGTCGGACGGGGCCGACTATATGATACCCTTCACCACTTTGGGTATATTTAACAGATGAATCCTAACAGACGTCGCATTTTTAAAGGACCACTAAAATGAAATTGGATCCATAAACATGTCATTCTGCAACCGATACTAAATTTTTCATTTGGTCAGATATAGAAGCTATATCTAAATCTGAACCGATTTTCATGAAACTTAACACACATAATTCTAAACCTAATTAATTACGCTGTGCCAAATTTCGTGCATTTGGTACACCATTTACCATAAATCGGACGGAAATATATATGGGAGCTATATCTAAATCTGAACCGATTTTCAGGAAACTTAACACACATCATTCTAGACTTATTTCATTACGCTGTGCCAAATTTCGAGCAAATCGAATGATATATAAGCACTTTGGTGGACCAATTACCTTAAATCGGGAGAAAATATATATGGCACCTATATCTAAATCTGAACCGATTTTCAGGAAACTTAGCGCGCATCATTCTAGACCTTATTCATTACGCTGTGCCAAATTTCGTGCAAATCGAATGATATATAGGGACATTGGTGCACCATTTACATTAAATCGGACGAAAATATATATGGGAGCTATATCTAAATCCGACCGATTTTCAGGAAACTTAACAAACATCATTCTAGACCTAATTCAGTATGCTGTGCCAAATTTCGTGAAAATCGAAAGATATATAAGGACTTTGGTGAACCGTTTACCTCAAATCGGACGAAAATATATATGGGAGCTATATCGAAATCTGAACCGATTTTCCCAAAACTCACCACTCATCATTCTAGACCTAATTCATTACGCTGTGCCAAATTTCGTGTAAATCGAAAGATATATAGGGACATTGGTGCACCATTTACTGAAAATCGGACGATAATATATATGGGAGCTATATCTAAATCTGAACCGATTTCCACGAAACTTTGCACACATCATTCTATACCTAATTCATTACGCTGTGCCAAATTTCGTGCAAATCGAAAGATATATATGGACTTCGATGCACTATTTACATAAAATCGCATGAAAATATATATGGGAGCTATATCTATATCTGAACCGATTTTTACGAAACCTAACACACATCTTTCTAGACTTAATTCAGTACGCTGTGCCAAATTTCGTGTAAATTTTTAGACTTAATTCATTACACTGTGCCATATTTCGTGCAAATCGAAAGATATATAGGGACTTTGGTACACGATTTACATCAAATCGGACAAAAATATATATGGGAGCTATATCTAAATCTAAAGCGACTTTCACGAAACTTAACACACATCATTTTAGATCTAATTCAGTATGCTGTGCCAAATGGTCCTTCGACTATATTGAAAGGGTCTTATATGCTTCTTCAACTTCCGTTAATGGCTTCACATGACTTTAACAAAATTTATCAAATCGATTTCAAATGAATTCATCATATGGTCCTTCGATTGCCGTAAAAATCAATAAATGATCCTTCGACCGTCTTCAAAGTTCTCTAATATTTTCCTACGGTCCTTTGACGGCAGTTAAAAATGGTTATATGGTTATTCAACTTCATTCAACATCATTAAATAGTTGCTCGATGCCAGTTCGAGGCTTTATTGAGCCTTTTAACACTAACAAATGGTCCTTCGACTTTACTGAAAGGGTCTTAAATGCTTCTTCCACTTCCGTTATTGGCTTCATATGATTCTACGACTCAGCTAAAAATTACTAAATGACCCTTCACATACACTCGAATAGCTCAAATGATCCTACGATTTCGTGCTCGTTGGTGTAGCATTTACATAAAATCGGATGAAAATATATATGGGAGCTATATATAAATCTGAACCGATTTTCACGAAACTTTGCACACATCATTTTAGACTTAATTCAGTACGCTGTGCCAAATTTCGTGCAAATCGAATGATATATAGGGGCTTTGGTGCACCATTTACTGAAAATCGGACGAAAATATATATGGGAGCTAATCTAAATCTGAACCGATTTTCACGAAACTTAACACACATCATTCTAGACTCAATTCAGTACACTATGCCAAATTTCGTGCAAATCGAAAGATATATAGGGACTTTGGTGCACCATTTACTGAAAATCGGACGAAAATATATATGGGAGCTAATCTAAATCTGAACCGATTTTCACGAAACTTAACACACATCATTCTAGACCTAATTCATTACGCTGTGCCAAATTTCGAGCAAATCGAATGATATATAGGGACTTTGGTGTAGTATTTACCTAAAATCGGACGAAAATATATATGGGAGCCCAAGGGTTCGTCCTTGGGCCAAATAAGTGACCTATGCCAAATTTCATCCAAATCGGATCATAAATGCGACCTGTACTTTGTTCACAAAAATACACGGATGGACAGACGGATGGACGGACACACGGACATGCATAAATCGACTTAGAAAGTGATTCTATGCATATGCACAAAGACATAATACCCTGTACCACAGTGTAGTGAAGGGTATAAAAATCCACGACCCCTTAGAGAGCCGCAAAAAATATTTTTAAAAAAATGGCGCAGTCTATAGAATATTTATAAAAAAAATATTTTTAAGATATTTGTAAAAAATCCTCGCTTTGATTTATTTTTTTCACATTCCCTTTAAAATATTCCCATTATTAGACCACTGTCCCACCATTAACATAGGGCTGTGCTTACAAACCTTACATGAGTCTTAATTAGTCTTATCTCTTTAGAGTGTTTCTAATAAGCCCTGGCTTGATTGCCACTGCCACTCTCTTCTCCGCCGTTGACTATATTTCCAAGTGGCAAAAAATGGAAATACAAAAGTAAACTAAGGCATTTTTTCCTTTGCCTTGCCATTTGCCACTCAGTAATTCAGTTGGTTAAGAGGTTGAGGTGTGACTTGAATTTTTTTCCTATTTATTTTTGTTGTTTTTTTCTTCCAATCCCAGTAAAACAACCACCAACTGTGTTAATTTTCTGCACTTTTAAGCCAATTGCTATAAAAGAAAAGGAAAAGGAAAATAAAACGACTGGAAAACAAACTCGAAAGAAGTAAACACAGAGAGAAGAAACGAAACAAGCTCTGAAGAAGAAAATTCACTTTCACATAATTAGCTATTGAACCGACAGACAGGCAGACAGACGGACGGACGGACAGCAGAAAACTTGAGCGACAGGCGTCTCGTGGTGCCAGACTGGACTAGAAAACAAACAACAGCAGCAACAACAACAGGGGAGCCTGGTTCACAGTCTATTAGCTGTGATTGCAAGGCTTTCTGAAACGGATACAAGCCAAGTGTTTGGCTATAAATAGTGTGTTACCAGTTACGGGTAATGGGTGTTATCACTACTAACACAGAGACACGTTCCGACAATTTAGTTAGGTGTCCAGTTTATTGAGGAAATGTGTACCGCATGTGGAAAAATAAAAAAATAAAATAAAATTGGTAAGGCCTTTTCTGGACCTTATTCAGTACCCTATGCCAAATTTCGTACAAATCGAAAGATATATGGGGACTTTGGAGCCCCACTTATCTTAAATCGAACGAAAATATATATGGGTGCTATATATAAATCTGACACGATTTTAGCGAAATTTGGCACAAGTCATTCTAGGCTCAAATGAGTACGCCATGCAAAATTTCGCGCATATCGAAAGATATTGGTGCCAAATTTACATAAGTCGGACAAAAGTATATATGGGAGATAAATCTAAATCGGAACGATTTTCACGAAACTTAGCACACATCATTCCGGACCTCATTCAGTACCCTATGCCAAATGTCGTGCAAATCAAAAGATATGTAGGGATTTTGATGCCCCATTTACCTTAAATCGGACGAAAATATATACAGGAGCTATATCTAAATCTGAACCGATTTTCACAAAACTTCGCAGCAGTGTTGCCAAAACTTTGTCATTAAAAAATGCTAGATTTTGTTTAAAAAAATGCTAGAATGTGCTAAAAAATTAAAAAAGTGCCAAATAAAAGTGCTAAAAAGTTTATAGAAGGAATTTCGCTTATAGCTAATAATGAAATCTATATTTCTTACAATTTGCTTGCAAAACCTGGAAATATTCACCTGTTATCCTATTTATTCATATTCATAATCAGAAAAAATCGCAATATCGCAATCTTTGAAATTCTGCACATTGCTAATATCCCAATCGGTCCCATCTTCATACTTAATCTAGGCTTGGTAAAGATAATATGTTGTACAAAGTTTCGTTAAAATCGAATGGTCCGTTTGCATGTTATTATGAAATTTTTAACATAATTTTTACTATTTTGTGGAGGAGGTACCAGAAGGAGTGGACCGATATTAAGTGCAATGTTTGGATGAAATCGATTATTCTCTTCGAGAGTTATCGTGCGCACCAGCCAGACAGACGGACATGCGTAAATTTTCTGAAACGGAATTGGCTTAAAGAAACAGGGGGTCTAAAACCAATATTTCGACGAGGCACATTTTCACCGTATCAAAGTGTATATACCCTCATTAGCCATAAAGCTGAGGGTATAAAAAATATTCCTACCAAACCTCAATTATTGGGTGGTTTGATGACTTTAGGCACGTTATTCAAC